>NW_027116161.1:1393211-1463850 GCF_000696795.3 Halyomorpha halys
ATATATCATATAGGATCATACATACATATTTAATGGTACTAAGATTGTTTCCGAACTGGTATCACAGTCTGGTCGTTTTACTTTATTTTCTACATAAAGTTTTCACTTAAGATAAAAATTAAAATTGAAATCACTCTTGCAATAGTGGCTCTGATGAAGGCCTGAAATTTGTGCCAAAATGTTGACCATCTTCTAATACAATTGAAATCAATGGTTTTATTATTTTTTCTTCCATGAAGGGATAAAGTTTTTAAATATAATATGCAAGTCAAAATGATCATATGTAAAAAATTGTTGGATTCTTCATATCTTGAAATGTAAAACCTCAAATTTTAAGTGTGGTTTTACCTTTTTTTTACATACATTGAATGCTAGTTACATAGTGACTGGATATCTCATAGTGTTGTCACCCCCTCATGAAATAAGTAAAAAAGAGTTAATAAGAAAATGATGGGGAAATTCTGAACAAGACTGCAAACAGCAAAAGAACAAAGTTCATAAAAATTCCTTGGTAACTAAATGTAGCAATATGCAACTTACAAAATTATCCTAATCATTTACCTAGTAATGTATGTACATTAAAAATGGAAAAAAAAAGTGTTTGTTTCGTTTTTATTTAGTTAAATATGAAATATTATATATATTTAATTAGAAAATATATTTCATTTACGGTATTTTTTTAGTACAAATGTTCATTATTCTTCTAAAAAAATTAAAATTGATTAGACAATATAGATTATTTAGGGTAATATTTGTTTTATATTTTCTCGGTAAAAGTATACATTATGTTTCTAAGTACCAATCAAACATACGTATTACTTTTTATTTTGTATACATTTTTATTAATGTTCTAATGTATTGAGAAAATTACAGTATTATGTACTTATAACTTTTATCCAAAATAAGTGACCCACACGTATGAGTTGTGGAATCATAAGTTTGTTCATTCATATTTTTTAAAACTTGATTTATGGGAGGGAGGTCTGAGGTGAGGTAGGTCTGTGTATTTCCAATGTGGCCCCACCCCCTGTCAAACCGTTAAACAAACAAAACAAAAAGCTTTATTTTTGTCAATTAGAGAAGAGTGAAATGTGCTGATGGAGAATAAAATTAGAATCTGTGTTCATAGTGGAGATTTATGAAATAGTGTTTCAAATGCATAAAATTTGTATCTTTATTGCCAGGACCTTAATTAAATTGTCCGTTAACCCACTACACAATAAATAGGTGGGTCTGTCGAACCCAGCAACAATTATTTGTCTTTGAATTGTATTATATATTAAATATAAAACGCACTAATTATTGAAATTATTTCTTCAGAAATGGATGGACAAAACACCCACACTGAGGGACAAACAAATATCACTATGGGGCCCTCGGACCCACCTTTTGCTTTGTGGGTTAACAGGGGGTGGTAAGGTTATGCTAGAGATGGATATATGTGAAAAGTTTCACCGTAATCCCTTGAGTAGGAGGTTTGGCATTGATCTGTAGTGGTTCCATATGAGGATGAAAGGCTTCTGACACCTGAAGTTGGAGCAGATATTTGTCTAAATTTGTTGAAGGCTTATAAATAGTTATATTTTTCACTCTCAAGAGCAAGGTTCCTCTGATTTTCATATTTTAAGCCTGTGTTAAATAGTTTTGGTCATGACGGGCTTTTATACTACAGTCTATATAACTTACTGGGTAGCCACCATATGAGTGTGTTTTTTGCATTTGTGATTTTACCAGTTGGTGCTCTGAATTATTATAATTTTCTTCCTATGTTTCTCAAATCTAATACATGATTATACCAGTCTGATTTTCTAGAATACTTCTAATTCTATGCTGTTATTAGTATTTTAAGGTCAATAAAAAATAGTGACGGTTAGTACTGTTTATTTGAGTGGAACATGCAAAATGAATGTCACACTTTGTTCCCTACTTCTTCATTGTCTCTCTTGATAGAGATGGTAAACACTATGAATTAGTGTTGTAACTTACTAAATATTTTTCAATATTTTCGAAGTCAAAAACAAATTCCCTCCTCCCCCCCCCCCAAAAAAAAATAGCATAAATGTATAATATAACATTGGAAGGCTAAAAATTTAATATCTAATTTATGAATTCACGTAATAATGAAAGTAATAGAGTGTCTTGAAAAAGGCGTAAACTCGATGTAAAGACATGAGGTAATTAATTGTTTTAAATTAATCTCCTGAACCGTCAATAATTTTTACTTTTACTTTTGGAGATTTAATTTTTATTGTAAGTAGAACTCAGATGATAAGAGAAATTTGTGCAATGCAGGCACTGCATCAGATTTTTTTTTTCATTGAGGAAGTGCACAGTTTAAAGAAGATTAGAGGTCTATATTGAAATTTGGGTATAAATCCTTGACTAATGGTCCAAAGACAGGTAACAAACGGAAACTGAAAATAACTCAAAATGTCATTAATTTATAACATTTTACAACTGAAATAATTTTTTTTTTGTTTTAATCTTTATCTATTATTTTATAGGTAATTCTGGGAAACACTGCTACCACTATTGCCTATCTGCAGCCAATATTACTTCATGCTTATCATTTGTGCTGCTTATGGATTTCTCTACTAATGATTTGTTTTGAAAAACTGTTCACTGAAATAAATTGTTCCAAAGATGAAAGCACAAGAACATGTTATCCTACTTAAATGTTTTATTGTGGTTAGTGCAATATAATATGATTTTACTTATAAGATATGAAGCTGAAAAAATTCCATCATTGGCATCATTGTATGAAACATGGCAGAAATGCTTATTGCTCACATTTTCTCCTCTAACTATGAAAGAAAAATTTAAAATATGTACAAATATGTAGTAAAGCTCTCTTTTTTTAAAGATGTATATAAGAATTAGTATGTTTCATTTTAAGAATTTTTTTTATAATATGTTTAACACATTCCAATAAAAATATATTTATTTAATTTTAATAAGAAGTATTATATGTAATATGTTGAATCAGTGCAAAATTATCAAGTAAAGGTAATATGTACAACATTTTAAACAATTGCTGATAACAGCATTTGTCCCTTTATATTGTATCTTTAAAGGCAGCCAAATAATTTGGATAATTTTGTTTTAAGCAATTCGAAGTTGTTAGCTTTTTTAATTTATAAACTTATGAAAGACTCAGTTTTACTGATATTTGAAATTTGTGGGCTAATATGGTTTGATTAATATTTGTTTTATTTTTATAAATACCAAAAGCCTCTTTCTCTACATTGATAACTGTTTTATTATTTTCATTTTATAAAGTTAATCAATTCTGTGCCTTAAATACATTACTTATTATAATAAAATAAAATTAATTATTTTAACTTAATATCTCAGTTGCTTCAAAGCTTCTAAAACAAATTATGCACAAAAATGCATATTGGTTAATTGATTTTTATTATTAGGAAAAGTATCATATAATTTTTAAGTATAATTTATAAAAAAGTTTATAATTAATATATATATTTATAGTTTATGTTTTAATGTTGTGAAAGAAAGAAATATATATACTTATGTTTATGGTTAAACCATTATTTTGTTTGTTCTATTTCTTCTATTTTCCCTATAATAAATATTAGTCAAGTTGACTGAATTTTTTTCTCATTTTATTCAACCACCACATTCCTTTAACCTCAAATCATTCTTCAGAAACAGATTTAGGGTGGAAAATTTTAAATCTGAATGGCATTTTTATTCATATGTTGTGGCAAGGTGTAGATAGAAAAAAATTGTAATTATTGATTATCCAAATGGCAGCTATCAAGATGACTTAATGAAGGAAGAAATAATATTGGCAATATGTAACACCGTGTGTATTACTTATACATTCTTGGCAATCCATTTGTTTCTCTGAAACCAAGTTATATTGTATCTAAATGATAAAGATGTACTCACTATGGTTTGCTACTGTGCAAGACATCACTGCTTTGCTACAATTATGGCACATTTGACATAATAAGCTTTTTATTTATTTTCTATTTAACCTATTCCATAGATTATAACATGGACTGGGATTACTTTGTGACAACCCTACTAGCTTTAGGACAGTCAGAGGAAGAAAGTAAAATTTTTTTTCAGATGTGCCACATTCAAAGGCGGCAGGTGTTTTATGGAGTCACTGGTCTAAAATTTAGGAAGGACAGTTAAAATAATTAATGGAAGATTATTGATTGACCGTGTGTATAGATGAATGGAATATGGTCCTCCGGGTGCGGTAAAAAAAAAACTGAAATAGTAAATAATTATACTATTTTTATTGAGCCAACGTTTCGCCCCACGTTGTAGGGCTTCGTCAGGGCTAAAAAAGATACAAACACTAAAGTTATAAAAAGGAAAAAAGAAAAAACATAAGTGGTAAATAACAGGGGTATAAAATGAAAAGTAAGATATAATAAGAAAAATTAAAGGTTGTAAATAGTAAATGAAAAGGGTAATAGTAACAGATAGATAAGAGAAGAAATATTAAAGAAAGTACAAATAAAGAGATGAAAAAAAAAAAATAGAATTCAAATGATGAGACAGAATGCATACCTGTTTTGACGGCAGTCAAAGACAGAGTGACGGTTAGTATTGGGAGGAGTAGGGATGGCAGTTATGCCACAATAACGAAAATAATTTTAAAGTAAACATAGTAAAAAAGTATTTAAATCAAGTGAACAATAAATGGTAATATACATAATAGAGTGGGAGAAGAGATATTAATAAAAAAAAACTCCGATAGAAAAACAAAGGAAAAATAAAGTATAAAATAATGGGATTCAATGTGTGTAAGTGATTAAGAAACACAATATTCCAAATGAGTGGGGATACAGAAAAGTGTAAAATATAATAGAAAATTAATAATAAAGTAATTAATATAAGTACACTTAAGAAGGTAACACATGAATATAAATTAAAAGATAAGATACATGAATATAAATGAAACAGGAATGATAGTAAATATAAAAATAATTAAAGAAAAGGTGAGAATTTAGAGAAACAAGAATAAAAGATATGACAAGAAAGTGGGCTTCTGAAATGCAGAAAAAAGTGAAAAGAAGTATTATGAGGATTTTATTAAATTCAAAATGTGTCGATATGTAAGGGAGATGCAGTCTTTATCAACTTTATGATTGACGTAATTCTCAGTCAAATTTATGTAAATGGACTTTGAAATGAGACGTCATTATTTTTATATTTACTATCCTTCCTGTTTCATTTATATTCATGTATCTTATCTTTTAATTTATATTCATGTGTTACCTTCTTAAGTGTACTTATATTAATTACTTTATTATTAATTTTCTATTATATTTTACACTTTTCTGTATCCCGACTCATTTGGTATATTGTGTTTATTAATCACTTACACACATTGTATCCCTTTATTTTTCCTTTGTTTTTCTATCTGAGTTTTTTTTTTTATTTTATTAATATCTCTTCTCCCCCTCTGTTATGTATATTACCATTTATTTTTCACCTAATTTAAATACTTTTTTACTATGTTTACTTTAAAATTATTTTCGTTATTGTGGCATAACTGCCATCCCCACTCCTCCCAATACTAACCGTCACTCTGTCTTTGACTGCCATCAAAATAGGTATGCATTCTGTCTCATCATTTGATTTGTAATTTTTTTTTTTTCTTTTTTCATCTCTTTATTTGTACTTTCTTTAATATTTCTTCTCCTATCTATCTGTTACTATTACCCTTTTCATTTACAATTAACAACCTTTAATTTTTCTTATTATATCTTATTTTTCATTTTATACCCCTGTTATTTTCCACTTATGTTTTTTCTTTTTTCCTTTTTGTAACTTTAGTGTTTGTATCTTTTTTAGCCCTGATGAAGCCCTGGAACGTGGGGGGAAACGTTGGCTCAATAAAAATAATATAATTATTTACTATTTGATTTTTTTTTTAAACCGCACCCGGACCATATTCCATTCATTAAAATAATTAAATAAGAAATTTCTTATTTTAAGATTAAATTTGCTATGAGAGGATGTTTCATAACATTAAGGACATTTGTAATTGAATAATCCTTCAGGTAAAAAATAGTAAAGGCATTTTTACAAAATGTTTTAGTAAAGGTATTTCAAAAATAGAATAAAAATAGTAAACAAATTTTCTAATATAAAAAAAAATCGTCGGTTGAGGAGGGGTATTCATTATCAACAATAAAGTTATCAACAGCAATATTATGTTGACTTCTACAGGCTCTAATAAATTTTACAGTAACAGACTGTGTTTTTGGACTGCTAAGTGACAAGGAAGTTACGCATTTCTTGAGATTATTCATTATCTTTGAGTGAAACCAATTCTATATAATTTTTGTTTTACTTCGTAGACAAATTTAATAAAAGAAAATATAATGACAACTCTGTTCTGATCTGCTTTTTAATAATGCAGTATCTTCCAAAAAATCAATTTTGAGATTGGATGGTCCATAGTCTGTTACGTTTAATATATTATCATAAATAATATTTTGATCTGCATCGAGATCTTCGAACATTTCTCGTTGTTTTTGTTGTGGATCAGGGAGAGTTTTACAACATAAGATAAAGAGTGAAGATAAATGTGCTGTTCTCTAGGGTGAAACTACTTTATCTTTAGAACGCTTCTTCTCCTTAATCCTTCCTCTTCTACCACAGAGCAGATAGAGGAGCTTGCATATAGAACCAGATCCATAATCCTTGGACCTGCATCAGCTTGCTGAGTCTAATCCAGTCAGTTCCTCTCTTGTCTAAGCTTCTTTGACTGCACCATCCCAAGTATTTCTCGACCTTCTTCCATCAACCCTCGTTTCATACATTATTTTGGCCATCCTTTTTACATGGCCAAATCACCATAGTCTATTTTTTCTATAATATGTTTGGCCGATTTCACTCCCAGGTTACTTTTGATTGCAGTATTCCTAACTATATCCGTTTATCCTCCACAGGTACCTCATTTCCATTGTCCATGTCTTAAGGTAGTTCAGGACTCATTCACATAGGTCAGTAAGGCGATAAATGTCGACTTAAGTATATACTACTTTCTTGTAACTTTTTTCTTTACTAGGATACCAGCCTTGAGAGAGTGGAAGCATTTGCCGACCAATGTTATTCTTTCTCAGACTTCTTGTAACCAGCCGTTTTCCTTAAGGTGGGCCCCCAGGTACTTGAAAGCTCAAACTTACTCCAGCTCCTCTCCCTTCGGTCATATGATTTGATCTACTCTTTCTTCCCCTCTAACTATTTTCATGACTTAAGTTTTGCTTGTGTTAATTTCCATGTTTAACAGCTGTGATTATTATTTTAGGACTCTGAAATTTAATTGGAGATTTCTTCCGTTGTTCCCGAATAAAACTTTTTTTTTTATGATGCCCTTCCTGGTCATTTCTGACGTACAGGGGAGGGGTGGGGTTATCTAGAGGTGACCAACCTATTCTAACCATGGTGGGGGAGGGGTCAAGTCCAACCCCAGGCCGGATTTGAACCAGTGCCACCCACAGTTCTCAAGTTGCTAAGACCTGCGTCTCAATCTGGCGCACAGACGGCCTCTTCCCGAATATAACTGTCATCCCCATAAGCCAGGAGTGTGAGATAGACTGGACTTAATTATCTTTGACCCAGCCAATTAGGCCTCATTTTCGTTTTTGCCCAAGAGACTGAAGACTTATCACTGAAGACAGTGACATTTAGAGTACCACTATAAACAGTAGTGAGCTAAGACTACAACCCTGCCTTATTCCCTGGGTGCTCTCAAATTCCTTGGAAATATGGTTATTAGTTCTCATTACATTCCTTTACTTCTTACATAAACGTAAGTATAGTCCTCATCAGACCTGTTTTGACCTCGTGATCTTCCAGTACTTTGGCAATGGCTTCTTGACCCTGCCAAATGTTTGCGTTAGGTCCACGAAACAAAGTATTGACTTATTTTTTCTTTTCCAGGACCTTTTCAGAGAGCTGTCTCATTGCAAATATCAGATCCCCTGTGCTTTTTGCGACCTGAATCCATATTGTTCTAGTACCCCCTCAATGATTCTCCTTAGCCGCCTTTCTAGGATTTTAGAGTAGACCTTGCATGGTAGGCTGAGTAATGAGATACCTTGATGATTTTGATAGTCCCTATAGTCTCCTTGCATATGCTATAGTCCTCCATACATATGATGCTTATGTATTGGAATTATAATTGATATTTGCCAATCATTGGGAACTTCTTTCTTTTCCACAATTTCATTTAACAAGTGTTGTAGTATTTCTTGTCCCTTAGCTTCCATTTTCTTTATCATTTCAGGAGTGATACCGTTTATACCTGCTGCTTTACCCATTTCTAGTATATAAATATTATCAAAAGCTTTAATAAGTTTATTAGTATTTTTAAACTATTTATACTTTTTGCTAACTTAGATTACATATGATAGTTCTATCTGCCTTATTTTCTCTGATTATGTTGTGATCATAACACATTAGAGCATATGTGTACGTTACAATGATAGTTCATGTTTCAAAGAAAGGCTGAAATCTTATGAAATCTAGTAGTCATTCCCGACTTAAACTGAGCAACTTGGTATAAGTTTAATGATCAAATTGAAAAACCCGTGTAAAATGTTAGTGAAGCTTAATACTTTAACCAGGGTTGATGACACATTATCGTTAAACCATGGTGGTTTGGGATCATTAGCAAAGATAAACTATTGTCAAGGGGGGGGTCGCTTTTCTAGCTTGCGTTGGAAGTGGTAGAGAGAGCTCTAGCACCTTCCTTTCAGCTTTGATTGTCTTGAACTCTTATCAAGTACAGTCCTAGCTTTCACTAGATAGGATCCTTCTAGGTTCTGCCATCTTTACGGGTTTTTACACTCCTTAAAATTTTTTTATCAAATTTATTTTTTTAAGAATATAAATTTATATGCTTGCTGTTATTTTACACACATCAATAACATTTTTTTAACATGTTCAAAAGATTTTTTTTTAATTTAATTTAAAAAGTTTAAATTTTGCATGGTTTTGGAGTATTTCACGTTGTCTAAATGTTTAATGTTGTGACAAACAATAACTTTCTAGAGTCCTTATTCAGTAATTGAGTTAAAAAACCTGCAAAACATTCCTGTATCACCTGATTGCATACATAGATTCAGTGGCATACGTGAGTGCGTTGCTTTACCTCTTTTTTAACTCATGGATGAAAAAGAGGTATTCAAACTTTATTTGGCTAAATATTACATTATATACATATGATGCTTATTTAAATTAAAAGAAAAGAAAATAATAACAAAACAATGTTTTTCCAGGGGAGCCCACACAGTCAAAGTGTTAACAGTTCTCATTGAAAGCTAACCTCTTCTACAATGCTGTAGATAAACTTCAAAAGATGTCATAATAGTAATTGAAAGTCTATCTTTTTCAATATGACAAATGCATTTTTATTGTCTGAGTTGCCGACTTTAGCCTGCTTAAAAGGGATAAACAAATCCTTTTCAGTGGAGGTCAGTCCTAAAATCGGATAAAAAGTCTACTATGATTAGTGAATTTCAACTTTTCTTGAAATATCAACTATTATTGTAACATGCAAAAAACGCTGTTGAAAGCAGTAAAATATCCCTAATATACAACAGCACATTTATCTTTATTTTTTTCAATTGAATAAGGCCAGTGGGCTATGCTTTTACTTGACAAGATACTTCACAAAATAGTCCAACATTTTTGTACTGATGAGGCTATAATAATTGTAATGAAATGAAAGGGTCAACAGATTTTTTTTTCTAGCATCATGAAATAAAAGTTTCATTTATGGAAAATAAATAATTATACCATTTGATGGAATATGAACGTTCCAATGCTTACAGCTTATGGTTCCTTAACTCTTTGCTAAATACCTAATAGTTCTAGAAAAGGCCATACAAGAATCATATAGAACTAATCAGAGCATTGTAAATTTATAAGACTAGATACCAAGACAAACTTATGAAACCATTTTCTCAAAGGGATAACTTGCTTAAAAAATATATATATAATTTTAAGTTTTTATGCTTAATTAATAGAAATTTTTTGATAATACTCAGAGAGAGTGTATAATTTAAATTTTAGGGAATTAAAAAAAGAAATGGAAGGAATTTGAAGAAAATGCACAAATTATGACAAATTCAATTTTAATCTTATTTACAGCTTTACATATCATAGTCCTGGCTTTAATATAATTTGTACATAGCAATCGATACATTATACAATATCATTGTTTTAAAATATTTTTTTGGTATTTTTTTGTTTTAATATTTAGTACCTAAAACATTCTGTACAATATACAATCATTATTTGTGGTAAAAGGTCCTTCATCCCATAAAAGGAAAACAAATTGGGAAGCGGGACATTTACTTAGAATTTTAATTTGATATAAGTGTACACACACTCATCCACACATACTTTTACATACACCCATACGCACAAACAACATATGAATGTATCAATTAATCAAGATACCTAAATGGTTTTTGTTCATTATTTAAATAATATTTACAAAAATAATAGCTACATTAATGAAATAAAATCTGTGTGGTGTGTGTGTGTGTGTGTACATACATACACACATATATGAATAAATTTACATAAAATATAATATGTACAAGAGAGCTTTAAAAAAAAATCAGAAACACAGAACAAGTATATCAGTTGAATGAACTAAAGAATAAACCTTGTAATCTATGATAAAATAATGCCTTCGTATCGGAAGCCCAATACTTTTTTTAAATTGTTTCATGAACTTAAGTATGTTACACAATAAACATCATACACATTTATCATTAAAAATTTAAACAATTTAATTTTAACCTTAAGGATGAAGGGTGATAATTTTCTTGTTATTTAGTGCTTCTGGTGAGCAAAACATTACAAAAATCACTGATTATTTAGTCAATAACAACTCTCATAGGAATTCTACTAAGCAAATAAGACTATTTATTCAAAATATTATGTAAATTTAGTTTTGTTTTTCTCTCAAGTATAAAATAAATCATTCTTTCATTAATGTCTCCTACCTTGAACCTATTCTTCCTTATTAGCAAATATTTTTTTAAGTTAATACAAAAATTATAATTAAATAAATAAAAATTACACAATTCTTTTTAAGTCTTTCCTAATATTTACTGAATTTGCTTTCTGAATTTTTTTTCCTAATTTGTATTTAAATAAATCTCAACACAGTTTGGAACAATTATTATAAATTAAACTCTAATATCAGAAAGAACTGTGAAATATTATGAGTACTTCTCTATTTTCAAGATAAAAATAAATAAGGCTGAAAAATATCAACAAGCTCATTTTTGGAATATGAAAGTATCCAAATTAACACATATATTAATATGTGATATTATAGAATAAGATTACTAAAATAAACACCCTAAAAAGATTATCAATGTTTTTGGTTGAAAATAGAAATATTTCTCACTGCTTGAATTTAAATGTTATTCATAAGATATTTGTTCTGTGTTTCTTTACACCAAGTTACAATTGTTTGTGTAAAAATGATTGAAAACAAAAATCTTCAAACTTTCCTTACTTGTTTTTTAATTAATTATAATTGTATTAACAATCAACATAAAAGTCTTACAACTGTTTTTATGTACAGTGGACCCCTTAAATATGTTCCCACAGCTATATTTATCTTGAAATAAAACAAAAATTACAACCAGTACTTGAGTACTAACATGAAAGGAGGAAACACAAACCATTTGTGTTGATATTAAAAAAAAAAAAAAAAAAAAAAAACCAACATTATATTATGTAAGGAGAATAACATTAACAAAATTTTTCAATAATTTTATATACAAACAAAATAAATCCTGTTTCTTTCTATTAATTTCAAAAGAAAATTTTTACAAAACTTAAAAAGGTTTTCTCTAAAGCAATAAGCCTTCAATAATAGAACTATAAAAAGAAAAGTAGCCATATTTATTATGAAAATTTTCTCCCAAACAGTCATAACCATTGGAATGTGCATACCATAGAGCCGATGGTTAACTGTATCTTCTTTTCAAAAATAACAACTATGAAACAATGCAATGAATTAATTAAAATTGAGATACCGTGGCTCATGTAACTGATCAAATGGCAGCTTTTTTCATTTTTAAATGAATATAAAAGTTATTATATTTATGTACCAATTTAATTCATGTACCAAATTAAGCGTTCCAGAATTAAATTCTTTAATCTTACAGATTAACTTAAAACACTTCAAAAATGTCATGTTCCTCCTCTATACTGTCTATTACTACTGGAATAGAACTTCATCCATATTGTAAATCACTTTTAACACAATTAAAAATTGTTTTTGATCAGAAAATGAAGTACCGAAATCAAATCTTATATTTCTTGAATTACTGAAATCAAGAAATATAAGAAAAAACAGCCATATTTTTCTGAAAATATAGTTAAAATTAAGAAACATAAGAAAGCATTAAAAAATATATATATATAAATTCTGGTTTTCAGAAAAAGCAGCTTTATTTTTCTGAAGGCATTATTCCAATTAAGAAATAAAATAAAAATTTTGGTTTTTAGAAAAAAAGAGCTCTATTTTTCTGAAGGCATTACTGCAACCACAAAATAAAATAGATAAATATATATAGATAAATATATATATAAATTTTGGTTTTTAAAGAACAAAAAAAAGTCTTTTAAGGAGGTTTCACTGTGTTACTACTTATAAATCTCATTGATTGTTTTAATTAATTTTTTTTTATTTATACTTTTTCTCCATATTTCTATCTATCATTTTTCACTCATATTATATGCAGAACAGATAAGCATAAAATGCTAGCATTAGTAACAATAGCCAAATTGTACACAGGCAGATTGTATGTCGCTATGTACAGCAATCTGTCCAATGGATAGATAGATAGAAACACACACACACCCACACAAAAAGAGAGATTTAAATATTTATCAGAAAGTTATTTCATCGCTAAAAAACAAACAATAAAATAACAAATCATTAATAAATGTAAACATTTCATTTGATGTAATTATGGTGTATTTGATCATATTCTAACAGGCTGGCAATATCTCTAAATCAGCAAAATACAATGATTTAGGAAGAAACAGGAGGGAGGTAAGAAAGTAATGAAAAGAAGGAAAAAGTTTTGCTAAAGGCACGTAAGTCTCAGGTGTAGCCGCTGTCACTTATCTTTGCTACTGCGTCTCCGTTTTCCACCTCCTTCATCTTCTGAAAATAAATTGAATATAAAAATCATATATAACATAAATATTTTCTTTAGATAATAGTTAATCAGGTGAAACCTCCCATATTACAACCAGAGTATTCAATGGGAAGCAATGGAAAGAGAGCATAAAAATAAGAGAGCAATGACAGAAGTTAAGATGAACTACTAAATGCCTACATTTAGCTTTGAGCAGTTCACTAGCGCATCTTTATACAACAGTAGACCAGACGCCTAAAATCAGATGGAGCAAAAACAGATCCCTGGGAAATACTGAAAATACTTGACCAACAAATACAGAATAACAGTAATGGATTTACAGGAAAACATATAAACTTAGCACTCTTTCAATTTTAAAAGAGTTTATTAGTTCTTTTATGGGTCCTTCCACTTTTTCACAAACTGATAGAATTTCAGAAAAACGATCTTAAATCATTATGCTTTTAAATTTACAAGAATTCATCATATTTCCACAAAAATGTAGTTTAAAAAATCAGATTTACAAGTAGAAAGGCATATGTATATAATTGATGGATAGAGGAAACAATGGAATTTGAGAGGACTGAGGAAAAGAAAGGGAATGATTGGTTGTTTGGCAGTGGTCATAAAATATAAGCTCATATTGGTTAAGAAAAATAAATTAGACTGAGAAAGTAAGTTAGATGACATATGGTGAAATTTGAATTTAATAACTAAATAATAGGAAATATACTCATATTATATACTTCCATTATTTAACAGAAAGTCCTAATTTAATAACCAAAATACGTAAGTGAAAATACTTTGCAAAAATATTTTATTAACATAATTCCTTAATTTCTATTAACAGAAATTATGGAGTACTCCTCAGTCTTCAAGGCCTAGTCTTCAGGGTGTTGGTATAAGTTATGCTTAGTGAAGTTTCATTTGGTAGTGAAGCTGCCTTTGTAATCTTTTTCAGTTTTCCTACAGTGCACTAAGCTCTAGAATTTCAAATGAAAAGGGGTGTTATGAATGGATTCTTAATTGTTTAATTATGAATAAGGAGTAATTAATTATAAAACAATTTTATGTTAGGGATTATTTCAATCCAGTGTGACCTGAGGGCAATACTAATTTTTTGTACTACAATTACTAAAATCGCATATTATAAAACTAATGTAAAGAACAAAATTGCTTCAGAAGTTTATTTTCTATAAGAATCCTTTATCATAATTTAAATGTCATCGGCTGACAGCGGATACCAAATCCCTACAGACGATTCTCAAGTAACTGCCAATTTTCAGGTCTCAACTTAAAAAAGACATTTTTTTTTCTAAAATTAAAATAAAAAAGGTTGAAATCTTATGTTATTTCTAAACTAACACCACTATCAAGTGAAACTTGAATCCAACATCAACCCGTCAAATTTTAATTTGAAAATTTCATACTCATTACAATGAGGTAATAAGGCCTCAGACACAGTGGCTATTAAGTGCACAGAATTTAAAGTATCTCTAACCATTACATTGAGAACAGGTCACAACACTGAGAATGTGACTATACCTTTACCCGAAAGAAACGTTCTAATGAATAGAAGTAAAAGAAAAATTTTCTTCAACAAATGTTTGGCCAGCAATGAAAACAGGTCTCTTCTACAAAACAAGCTTTACCTAAAACTCTGAAATGACCTCTGACTTGACACGAGGGACTCCCTTTATATGTTCTCCAAGGTACATAAAATGAAAATGCTATTGACTTAATATACATTTTTGGATTTCTGATGTTTTACGTTCTCATGTTTTTTGAGGTGCAGAAAATGAAAAAGGTGTCAAAAAGTTCATTTGTTGATTTATTTTATCTATTCTAATTTCTAATATATTAGGGTCCTTTTAAATGTTATCAAAATAGCAGAAAATGAAAATGTTATGGATTTAAAGAATGCGCACTCAAATTAATTCTAACTATTAGAATTTCTTCTACATTAAATTCTATTAGTATGTTTTTAAAGGAGGTAGTAATCAAAAACTACTATTAAAATTGAACTAAAAAATCTTAAACCAATAGATAGTATATTAAATTGATAACACTTAAAACAATTATTGTAGAATTCTAATACATTACTTCTGATCTTTAATTCAAAATGAGGTGTAGATAGTTGATCGTAGATTACTGATTGGAGAAGTGCCCTATATGAATTTACTTAAAATCTGATTTACTATCAGAATTCATCAAAAAATTACTCAATTCTATTGGAAATGCCAGAGTTTGTTGCACTTGAGAAGAACCAGAGAAGGTTACAAAATTAACAATACCCACAAAAGAAGGACCATATGCCACTTTTATGTCCCAGAAAACCAAATAAAAATTCCAAAAATTTTAGAGGTTAGGGTGGGGGAATTTCCTACTAACAATAAAAACTGGACACAAGCTTTTTCTTAAGTCATTTTGTTAAACTCCTGATACTAGCAAAACAATATATAAAATTAGCCCCTCATAACCACTTTGTTTTTTTGGTAATAGTTAAAAGTAATACAATAACCTCTAGGAAAGAGGATATATCCATAGTAATCTACAATAGCTAGTTGCATCTTCCAATTTATTGGCAATCCTTATCAATGATAGTTTAGTCCTACCAATTTTTAATATAATTTCATAATAAATTCAGAGGATAATCATTTCAGAAAGAGTTATAGAACATTTACTACTACATAAGAAGATGGTCAGGGTTGCGGTCAAGAGAGAAACAAAAAGTTTACAACTATTTGTTTCTCTCTTGACCGCAACCCTGACCATCTTCTTATATATCAATTTTTACGGTCAACTATATATACATATTTACTGCTACAGTTTTAATAAACTATTCCCAAGATTTATTTGAACATCATAGGACTAGTTTTACCCAAGAGCTCTATTTTTTCTATTCAGCACACTATAATTAAAGATAGGAAAAAATAAACTAAAGTTCTTTTAGTAAGAGATTTAGCCTTCACTGAAAGCCTCAAAAGTATATTAATTTGATCACTAATTATAATAAACAGATTAAATAAAACGTATTAAGTAAGTCAATAGAAAATGGTCAAAACTAAATGCAATACCAACATTTATTGCTATGACTAAAATAATAATACAAAACTCCTACAAAGAATACTGATATACATACACCATATCCTCCGTACGAAGTTAATACTAACTTTTTTGCTGGATAGTCCCCTTCCTTGTTGGTCTCTCACGTATTTCTGCTTGCCTCATTGAACGCCTTGAATTAAAAGTACTCCTTGATAAAGACCTGCAATAAATAATTAACTAAATGGGATTTGGGCTAAATATTTATTTCCAGATAAATTCAGAAATAAAAAAAATAAAGAGACTTTAATTGGGACGAGATGAAGAACAGGTTGAAATGGATTTTGTAAAAGGAAAAGAATATTAATTTAATTGTAACCGTTCACGATATTTTGCCGTTTTGACGACTTGCCTACAAACATTTCGGAAAAAATTATCAAAAGAGGTACGAATTGTTTTAGGTTTTATTTTGTTTTTACGATATACACCTTCAGGATGTGTCGGATCAAAAAAGTGCCCTTTGTTAATTTGTCTTAAAATCTGACTCATCAGAACCCCTATCCCATTAGTTATTCCAGAGTTAAGTGTGCTGCAGAAGAATTGAATAAGGTTAGAACATTAATAATATCCTCAAAAAATAGACCAAATGCCACAAATAAGACCCAGTGAACATCAAATAAAAATACTCAAAATTGTAGAGGTTAACAGAGTGAACATATGTACTGGACACTTTATGTATGTGTATATGCAATATATATTTTTATATCCATGGAAGTTTTGAAAGATGTAATTTATAGCCATTGACAAAATATAAACATCAAAATGAATATGTGAATGGAAAAAGGAGAATAATGTTGAAAATTTGAACATATCACTAAATGAGGAGATGGTTGGGAGTGTGATCAATGAAGAACATAAATAAGTAAAACTTATTTTATTAGCGCCAAAATTCCATGCCTTCATTAGGATGACTTATGCCAGATAATAAGTATAAAAGTCATTTGTGTTCTTCATTGATTGAACCACCAAATATCTTCTAAATAAAATATCCATGGTTAATAACTAACACTTCATATCAATAAATATAATAATAATTTGATATTTTAAGATTAGAAAAGTTTAAAATTACATTATAATCATGATTAGGTAACTAATTAGTTTTTTTGGTAGTTCTTTTTTAATTGAATTGTAATAGATGATAAATTGCATTAAGATTTATTTTGAAAGTAAATAATATTTCTGAATCCATTTAAACATGATTTAAAGACTTTAAAAAATGTAAAAGTCACTAAATACTTTTTGTAGATATTACAACATTAAAAGTGAGAGTTGTTAAGTGACTTTTTATCAAATAAAAATGAGGCAGGGAAATAAGCTGTTTTGGGGGTTGGAAACAGCCTAATCTAACTTTGATGCCTAAATTAAGCACTGAAGATGGTATTAAACCTTATAATTTGTCAATGTAGGACCAGCTGCAGGTACAAATGTGGATCTAGAAAAAATGGAATCATATATACTGCCACCTGCCCCAGAGACTGCTTTGAAAGTTCATCACCTTTTGAAAAGTTTATCCTGATGGAAGATGAAATGAAAATCAAAATAGTTTGAAATTTTTCATTGAAGCCCTATTAGTCAAAATTATTAGAGACTTGAATAAATTATCCTTTTATATAACATAGAATTTTGTTCATTTTTCATTTTGCCATCGTTTAAGTCAATAAAAAAATGTTATTACTTAAAGTTATTATTCTATCCACTGACCAAAGCATTACTTAATAAGTTCAAGTTTACTAGGCACTATGTAAGTGTTGTGCTGCTCTCTGACACAGATATGACTTTAGCCAATTTTCTTGATTTTTGAACTGGATTTTCTCTTTAGGAAGTCTGGTGAGTCAATTCATAAAAAAATTTTTGAGGTTAATAACTTCCAGTTGAGTGAAATTTGTATTAAATTATCATAACATGGTACAACATTCGTATACATAGAGTAATGGCTGTGCTAAGGAGAGGTGAAGATGCTCAAATAAGTTATGGTAGAAAAGAGAGAACAGTGTAAAGTGCGACATGATTTCCTATATGAAATTATGAGGTTTAAAGTACATGAATATGGGACAGTGGTCCCGAAACGTTGTACCATGTTATGATAATTTAATACAAATTTCATTCAACTGGAAGTTATTAACCTCAAAAAATTTTTTATGAATTGATTTTTGAACGTTATTATCTTAAACACTATGGATTCTACAGATAAAATAGACACTTTTAAGGCATATGTCAGAACCATTATAACATCCTTCTTAGCACGTGAGATTAACAAGTTTCTTTAGGTAATTCCCCACTCTTTTTTTTTCCTTTACAATCAAAGCTCTGATCCCAGGTAATTTACCAGGTTTTTTACAATATTCATTGCCTCAGCTTGAGATTTTTCAAAATTTCAATATAGAAGATGAATGAAGAAGGCTCTATTTGCAATTGGTTTATGTAGGTTGATCAGAATAATTGATCATGTATTATGGTTAAAATTGAATTATTTACATATTCCTTCATTTATACTGAAGTCTTAAAGCTTACCATTATGAAGTCTGCATAGCATTCATTCACTTCAAAGCTCTTTTCCTTTGCCTCTCTTAATACAGTCTCAGTAAGTTTTCCTACTTCCTCTTGTTTACTTTTCAGGACTTATAACATCTGCCTGCCTGAGTATTTAATATTTCATTTTAACTACATCACTCTTTTTTCATAATCAATAATTTAATAATGATGGAAGGTAGTAAAATAGGGATGACAAAAAGTGCTAAGGCAGTATAGGTATTAAAGTACTGCACCTTAATGAGCAGGATAATAAAATAGTTAAAAACTACAGAAAATAGAAACAATGAGAACAAATAGGGTTTGATAAAAAAAAAAAAAAAAAAATGCATCTGAACAAAAATAAGAAAAGTTAACTATAAAAAGATTCTGCGAAAAATAAAATAAAAAGAAGCAATAGATTACTTGTCTTCATTTGTTCTCAGTCTGTCTTCATCATCTTTCCGTTTGATTTCATCATCAGAGGATTCAGCAGCTTCTCCTGGAATAGAAGAATACCAGTTAATTTTCAACTATAACCACCAACACATTATTAAGAATAATACCAAATTCATCAATAGAAAAAATTTATTAAGCCTCTACAATTTTTAAAAGTTAGAGCTTCACCATATTTAAAACTCTATAAACCCTGCATTTTGTCAGTTCTTAACAATATCAATTTAAAAAATTAAATATATTTGTTTCTAGATGCCACTATAGACTATGAAGATCACAGGCGATGCGATGTGGTCTTCTTATAGGCATTATAACATACAAATCAGTCAACTCCAAAGATTTTGGCTGTTAAAATGTCAGCAGGAGCAAGGGGACCTGCATTACTTTCCCTGAAGCAGATTTTTCGTAGACAAAACCTCTGGGCATCTATCGGACAGCCTGGAAGACCAAATCACGATTTCCTATTATAGTACAAGGGTGAGGCCATTCACTCCATCCCCCCAGAGAGGGAGGTAGAGGGGGAAGGAGGGAGGGAGGGAGGGAGAAAGAGAGAGAGAGAGAGAGAGAGAGAGAGAGAGAGAGAGAGAGAGAGAGAGAGAGAGAGAGAGAGAGAGAGAGAGAGAGAGAGAGAGAGAGAGAGAGAGAGAGAGAGCTGACCTTTTTTTCATTTGAAGTGAAAATTACTATGTCCACAAGCTTTAACATTTAATCGAGGAAGAGTGACTGGAACCATGGTGTGGTCAGCCAAGCAGGTGGCAGCTTCACAGTCCTATAGCTGACTGGCACTGAGTAATACAACAGTTTAAGACGGACTTACCCACTGCAGTTTATAAGGTATGAAGGTAGGAAAACGGCAATAGTCCCAGATAAAGAGAAGAAATATTAAAGAAAGTATAAATTAAGAGATGAAAAGGGATGAGAATAAAATCAAATGAAAATGAACGAGACAAACTTCATAGCTGTTTTGACGGAAGTCAAAGTCAGAGTGAACCGTTGGAAAGAGTGGGGATGGGAGTTAAGTACGTCACATTTGAAAATAATTATAAAGTAAACAATGTAAAAAACATCAAAATTAGGTAAACAATAAATGATAATATACATAATAGAGGGGGAGAAGAAATATTTAAAAAAATATATAAATTATAAAATAAAAAAAATTAAAATTTACATGGATAGAAAAACAAAGAAGAAATAAAGTTAAAACAAAAAGATAAATATAGACTATATCAGAAGAATGTACGATAACAGCCATTTTCTAAGTAAAATAAAAGGGTAATATGCAACTTGGTACTTACTTAGAAATTTTAATAGGTCAATAAGCATATAAAATACAATCAATTACAAAATCTAACCGACTTCTTCCTATTATGGGTTATGGATATTTATCAATGTAGATTCAGACCAATCAGGTTAACGAAGCACCAACAAACCTTATTCTCTAAATCATTTCCACGAGAGGTAGGGAGTTTGAGATGTATATCTCTCCAAAACCAGAAGTATTATCAACATTTACAATAACAGACATTGAATGTGTGGTTCAGGTTCAAGGTTAAAGATGTCAATGTGTTGTTTTGCAAGAGAAGAATGAGACAGGTGGACCTATAGGTATGACATTTTTTAATCCTACCTTAGAGAAAGAAATGAGACTCAGAAATACAGCACACCAACACAATCTGGAATAATTTAGGGCAACTGTTGGTATTTGCAGAAAATATAGATATAGTAAGAGGTTATTACAGCCCCCACTCAGGTTGGTTACCTCTAGATAATTCCCCTCCCCGCAAGTCAGAAATGACTAGGAAGGGGGTCATAAAAAAAAGTATCCAAAGGAGGGTTCAGTAAAGTAGCAATTGGCTCAATCAATTTCAACAAGTGTTACTTGTATTATATGCCATATAATGTAAATCACTAAAAATTACATACACTATTTTATATGCTTTCTTTTCAAATGACAGTGGAAATGATAAGACAAATGGTGACCAGCCAATACTATGTTGCATTGAGAGAAAACACCACAAAAACATCAGGATAAATAATTAATAAAATAGTTATAATAATAAATCCTCACAAAAATATTTGGTGCTGGAACCTTCCAAAATGGCCTAAAGAAATAGTCTAGGTTGGTATTAGATTTCGACTAAACATATTTTGAATAAATAAGCATAAAAAAAAGATGAATTTTTATTTCCATACTTAATATTATTATAATAAAGTTAATGCTCATATTTTATATTAATTCTTGTTCCTAATTTTTAAATTAAATGAAGTAAATGCTATAATCTGATAAGCTTATTAATGTTTTATATAAATTATTATAAGTTATGGAAAGTAAGAAAAAAAGTTGTTTTCAATGATGTTTTAATCAATCTGATCATAAATTCAATATTCTCACCTTTCCCCAATGTTTTTTTATTTCTTTTTCTAATCTCTCTGCCTTTAAAGTTTTCACTTATTTGACCTATACTCTTATGTTTCTTGGTGAATTAAGCTATCCACACAGTAAAAACAATATATTTTATTTCTTTTACTTCATATATTATTTATTTCTTATTGTTTTCAGACTTAAATAAAGTTTTCCTCAAGGTATACAAGTCCACCGTGTTACCACTATCAACATATTCCTCTTAGCCTAGGAGAATAACAAAAAACACAAAAGACAAATCCAAGCAATGAAAATGCAGTAAGTAACTGAATGGAGTTCACCAATTTTGGTTGTTGAAATTCCTTAATTTTTCAAGAGTATTTCCATAAATTCCCATTTGAAAAGTCTAAGCAGTAAGATCACATACTATACGGTAAAAAAACAAAACAGATTATGATGATCTTTTATTTCCACTGTAACGGCTTGCTTTTTCCTGTCAAGGCTATCGATCAATCGCACGAAATCTGTAACCCACAAGGAATTGTAGTGGGTAGAGAAATAAATGACTAGTATCATATAATAACAAACAGGACACACCCATGGTAAATGTGGTGGAAATGATCCTTCTTATTTTGAGTTGAGTTTGAGTCTCACATTAAAAAATTCTAAACCTAATACACAACTAAACCTGCTACAGTATTATGTTTTTTCCACATATGGTGATCCTGGTATCACTGTCAAATAAGAGATTGAAGTCCCAATAAATACATCTTTTAAGTGTCTTCCAAAGAATTAAAATTTAGTAAATTTAGCCATCTAATTCCTAGCCATGGGACCAGGGGAAATTTTTAATTGATTGCCTTATTGTTAACTTAAAAACCTGAAAACATGGACAACCAGCCAACTGTTAAATGATAGAATTGCAACATGCATATTGCAAGAATTGGAGTAGTCTTAAAATTCTTCTTTTCTGAGACCAAAAAACATGTCCAATTGGAAGAAAGTTTTTGTTCATGTAGGCCAACAGTACTCATCTCACCATAGACTAGAAATATGAACATTTGCCATCTTAGATCAGTAGCAATCAAGTTATGAAGGTTAATGAAATCCTACTTTTTTCAAAAATTTGTCTCATTTCTCATTTTGAAAATAATTCAACTTCTACAAAGACTAAAAGAGTATAGGAAATATCCTGGAAGTAGCCATTGAACTATTTCAAGGGCATGCCACCCAAAATGTATTTTATTCAAGAAGAAAGTGATAACTTACTTGTTTTTCATTCAGTGCTCAATATGCACAAAGCAGAGGAAATTTGCTAACATTCAGATTTGAGCTCTACAAATCAATATAAACTACTTTATGGTACTGGAATGATTCATTTTACTTTCTGGACTCAGCTCTGTAAAGTGAGGCGAAACGTCAGTTACTAATATAGTTTTCCTGCTATTTTTGTACCTTTTTTTACCGCCACCCAGACCATTTTCCTACAATCATCACATACAGTCAAGTAATAATCTTCCAAAACTTAACAGTAAATTTAACTACCTTCGATTTGAGTGCTAATAGATATCTTTTTGTCAATTAATTAGTTCTTGAGACACAGTATTTCAATAACTAACATTTTTTCCATATAACAAAAAAAAACAATATTTTGTGATTTTATTTTGGAAAATAACATGGAAACTGCTATTAATACAAAGATAATTATTATAAACTACTTTTTAGTGCATTTAACTGCCTTCAATTTGAGAACTAAAACATTTCTATGTATATTAGTTCCTGAGATACATTTTTACATAAACCAAACAATGATAAATAAATGTTTTGTGAGAATTTATTTATGCGAATAGCAAGGAAATTACTCCTCCTACTATGATTATCGATATTAACTACTTTATAGTGGATTTAAGTAGTTATAACAAATTGGTAGGGTACTTTTTAATTAGTAGGGCATTTCCACCAAAATAAGAATATGTTTTCAAAATTTTTAATTCTTTATCTCCCTAATGTGCAATTTTATTCATAATTCATTCCTGTATTCATATTATTTAAGAGAGTATCGAGAGCCACAGGTCTCCAGTTTAACACCACTTACATACAGTATGTTTTTAATGGCAATGAAAACTTAATTATAAAAATAAAAAGTCATTTACCTACTTACCATGATAACTCAGTTTCACTCATATGTCATTTAAATAGTGATTTACATTTTGTTTATATTAGAAAATGCTTGGACTTGAAAAATCAGCTAATAAATCTTTTATATTGGGTTTAACATCTTTATGTACTGTGGGGGGGGGGAGGGGTTGAATAAATAAGGACTCAAAATGCAAATAAACCTACAAAATAATTCAAAAGAAACTTGAAAGACTATTTGATGACAATTAGAAAACCATTAAAATTTTCAGCACAGAATACAAAGAGTAATAAGATGTGGCAAATCAATAATGAGCCGAAAATAATACATTATGACAAGTGAATAAAATGTAATGAAGAAGAGAAACAAGAATTTGGGCACCATAACCATAAAGACACTGATGAAGTACTGCTATCATTGGTATTGTTTGATTGCAGTCACTTCATACTAAAATGCATCAAGGAGGGAGAAAAAATAAGATAATGATACAAAATACTGAGGTAGAATAGTAAAGAAAATAGAAGGCTTAAAAAATATTTTAACAGCAGAGGTTTCAATTTGATTCAAAATCATTTCATTTATAACAAGTACTATAATTATTATAATGTTAATAAATTATAATATACTTTTTAATTATCACTTTCTCCCCCTTTTTACAGCAATAAGCTTCACGTAAAATGTAAGAATGATGTTCCTATTTTTAGTAAAATTTCTACTTTAGAAAATAAGCTCCATTTAACCTATTTACACCCATAACAGAAATTGAACTTATTTGAATACTGGATATACAATCCTTTTAAAAAGATCTTGGATGGATTAAATCTATAAATTGAATATCAATACGGCTTAATGTAACATTCATTTTTATTCAAATGATTATTGTACTCACCAGATGGAAGTACAGAGTCTCGTTTCCCTTCATCGATACAAGCTTTGATTAGTTCGGATGCATTTTCACTGCATTTTCTTTTGTTTGGTCTATAAAAATACAGTATAGCAATAAGAAAAAAATAAAAAATTAAGTTGTATTTTTAAGTTAATTTTCAATGATTTTTTAAAGAGAATAGAAACACTTATTTCATCAAGATATGATGAATAATGAGGATTTTTAGAAAAACTTGAAAATTTCATTATGTTACAGTTAGTCCTAAACTTGCTTAAAAGCTTTTCTCAACCTTGGCATACCTAAACCATTTTCAGTATATCAATATTCGCAAATCATAAACAAACCACTTGGAACATAATCCATTTATGCTTTCATTTGAAACAACATAGCTCATAAGTAAGCTAACCATGCAAACATTAAGCATTAAGCTACTAAATATTATAAGCTTCATAGAAATAATCTGTTGCCAGAAATATTTCCATACTAGTTCTTCCATTCAGGAAAACCATTTTTAATAAAAAGTATTTTAATTGTAAGTATTGTTCCCTTGATGTAGTTCTTATATAAATAACTAATTTTAGTTCTTTAAATATTATATATTGTCAGATTTATCTAATGTTGAAAAATCATTTAAATATCATTTATAGTCAAAAAACTGACTTATGATGATAAGACTTCACTAATTCCATTAGTTCAATGCAATAATGTAGAACATATTTAACAATTTTATCACTTATGGGGAAAATTTCCGTTTCTTGACATTATTAACAAAACTAGACCGTTGCAGTATATTCATTAGCATTGTATCTTGAAACACTGGTAAGGGGGCAGGAGGAGGGGTCAATTTAAAATTGTTCAGAAGTGCAACACATTTAAAATTAGTAAAATATAACATTGAGTCATATTTTCAATAGGAAATTTAGGAGAAATAAAAGGTTTGTTCCAACAAATGTTTTGACATGCTACACAGTTTAAGATTCATCGTTGGAACAAACCTATTAAATAATATGTTCAAACCAACTATTAGATCAAAATGGAATGGCAACCAAACATTTCTAATCTTCAGAGCTGGAATTCCAGCAACATCTTAATTAAGTGAATCACTTCCATAATGATTTCTCCTATACTATCCATCCTTCAATCAAGGCACATGTTTTTTTTTTTTTGTTTTTTTTTTTCTTTTTGCAACTAGTGATTCTTTATTTGTAAATTAAAAATAGAGAACAATGTTCGCTCCAAAATCAATTTTAATAAATAAAAATTATAAATAGACAAGAAATAATCATGACCATTCTCTTAAATATCTAACTCTTTCAATGATGAAATGACTCAGAAAACATTCTCAATCAAATTTTTCGAAAACTTTCTGGAACAACAACTAGCAACACTACTTTATAATTACCTGATTTTTGTACTCTGTTATAACATACTTTCATTAATGCTGTTTACTGGACACCATAGCAAACAAATAAACTATTTAGAAAACATATTTGATATGAGACAGTATATTTGCTTCCCTTTTCTTTTTTTAGTTTCATTTGAAGAGTAGAGAAAATCATTATTCTCACTTGACTTGAGCTTGAATTTTTCACAATTTGAAAATAATTTTAAGAACATGGTAATTTACTTTTGGAAGATTCCTTTATGCAATTCTTCTCTATATTAAATGACCACAATTCAATGATTTTTTTAATTAATTATTTTCGGTAACACTTAATACTTTTTCAAAAATTAATTAATAAGTTGATATATTACTATGAATGAAATAATAAAAATCCTTCAATTATTACAGGAAAATTTATACTGAATCAAAACTGTTGGAACAGCTAAGATAATAATACAAACTAATTGAACAAACATTTATTTTTATTAGTAATTAATTAGACAACTTTGGATGTCAACTGGATTTTGGTTTTATTTCAATTGATAATAATTTAATGTTAGTCAAGGATTTTTTTTTTGTTTACTTATTTCACTATCAATTACATGGAGAGACACCACCAGTTACATTAGGTAGTTGATAGAATATAATGAAAAGAGCTCGAATTTTTTATTAGGCCTAATTTAAAGTTATTTTTTCCCCTCTTGTATTCATGTACAACTCAATGAATAATGAATAAAATGGTTGGGAGAAGCAGGTTTCTTTATTTATTATTTATTTTTTTATTCAAATCATCCATTGATAAATCATACTGTCCCACAGTAGGAATGTAAAGATTCATTTTTTGGGGCCCCTGCAAAATAAGTATTGATTTAACCAGATGGAAATGGAACCTAAAACCTCCAGAAACAAGTGTTCTGGGACCTATGCTCGAACCCGCTGAGTAATTAGGTCCTCCTCTTAACTTTTTTCCTAACAGAAAAAAAAGGGTATTGGAATTTTAAGTAGTCTAAAGTTAAATTTCATAAAAGTAAGATAAATTTCATTTAACATTTTGAAATTTAAAAGCCTTCTGATTTGGTAAAATTTTCAAAAATTTAGTCCAAAGAAATCAATTTTTTAAATGAAAAATGCATGCCTGAATCTAACATATTTCAAGCTGGTAGGAATAGAAACTAAATTTTAAAAATGTACACAGACACTGCTAGCTGAGATGCCAAACAAAATTCCACCCTATTCTCTGGATGTTGAACAACTAGATCAATTAGGTGTAATTGTAAGATAAAAAATGACTGAGACAATAGATAGAACAATGGGTCTAATGGTAGGAAGGGGGATTAAGATATGAATGAAGAATGGTTCATTTCCATAATTTTAAGCAGAAAGTATGTTAGACCCTAAATCCTATGCAGTTCAGAGGTGCTGATTGGGGTTTTACTCGTTATTAAAGACAGCAATGAAAAAGAAAATTACAGACAATATTATAGACAAAACTATAATATGGTAATGTGGCTAATTCATCTACATCAAAAACCACAACCAAATTTTATCAAGCACTTGAAGGACCTGTTATGTTTCCTTAGAGGAAAGCATTCTTCAAAACTTAAAAAGACAATAGTAATTATAATCATTATAAATATAGAAAAAGGGCTTTGGCCTAAATACCATTTGATACAAAATATTAGTAATATTACAAACCAACTGTACCAATGTCAAGAATAAATAACTGGGACAAACACATATATAATAGGGCAACATATAGTACCTTTAGGCCATGTATTAAGACTTCTGTTGGTTGGTGAGTGATGTAAATACATAAAATAGAAAAAAAACTTATATCCTGGTAAAAAAAAAAAAAAGGGCTTTGAGATGCACAAAACCACTTACAGAAATAGGTCTAGGTTTTTTAAATTAACAAATTAAGGCTACAACTAACAGATGACCTGTCTAACTAGACTTATGATCAGGAATAGTCTTAATCTAAGCTGATGCTCTAAATGTGATAATGATCTGCTAAAAAAAATAGATAAGCACAATGTGGCTTTAAGAATTATGGTAGAACCTGGAAATGAAGTTAGTTAATATACATAGGTAAGAAACTGAAATAACGAACTAAAGCTAATCTGAAAAATCAATCAGCCTAGAATTGATCAATTTACTAAACAAAGAAGTTGTTTACTGAGGGGAGAATGTTGCCACAATAGAAAAAGGTAACACCACAAACTAATAATGGTTACCAAATCACCAAAAAGACTTTTCATGCTATTAAAGGCAAAAATGGAAACAAAATTTGTACAGTATCACCATCCAACTCAGTACACAGAATTTATGACAAGGTAGACAAGTATTTATAAAAAGTACTTATTGGACAAATGTGTTTCTAAATGAACATACCAGCAGCATAACTAATTATTTCTTTATTTAAGACTATAACAAATGACACTGAGCACATTTTTATTAACTAATTATAAAACAAAAATACAATTACAACTAAATCTTTCAAGTTTTTAGTCAAAACTACCTAGGGGTAGGAGGGTCAGAAGAAGAGCTCTCTGATGGACGCCTAGGTCTCTTTCCTGTAGATGGGCTCAAGTCAGGACTCCTTCTGTAAACCAGTGATAAAAAAAATAGAATCAAATAATTATGTAAATAATGTAAAACACTGCAAATCAAAATATTAAAACATATAATAGGAAAAAACTTTTCCCTAAAAGGTACTATCTGAATTACACTATAATATAATAGTATCTCATACATTGACCTTTGTAAGGCTAACCTAATATAAGATGCTAAATTTTAAGTTTCTGTAATATATTTATACAGGATAGGCAAGAAAGCAATTTTGGTTATTTTTCTATAAAAAAAAAAATTAACCTTAATCGGTCAAATATCTTCCATTCTGTTCCATGACCTTTTGCTATCATTCTGGAAACTTCAAGATCCTGTGCTCACACAACTTCTGGTCCTTATCAGAAAAACACTTAACCAAGAACTATTGTAAAAAACCATAAGATACTGTTTGCGGATTGTTGCTATTTATGCTTTAAGGACATTTGATTTCGATTTATGCCTTCAGAATTGGGAAAATCATTAATGTAAAATCTTTTAAAAATACATTATTCCATGATAATACTTAATGGAAAATACCTCATTGAAAATTTTAGAGTTAAGTGAGCTGAAAGAGAACTGGAAGAAGTTAAATTTCACTATCAAAATAAAGTTAATTTGATGTAGCTAGGAACTAAAAAGTTTCATTTCTAAATTTTCAAAACTTTTGAAAAAGAACAAAAATACATGTCAATCAAGTCTTAAACACCCAGTATTAGTATAAGTACTTTTTTATCAATTTTTTTTTATTATGTGAAAAAACTTAATACTTTCTTATATAATGATTGAAATAAAGACGAATTCGGGTTTTATTTGCATCTATTCCAGTTAATTTGTTATCGCAACTCAAAAATTCTGACATTTGAAGGAACAGGTTATAAACGTTATAGAATTTTAAATTTAATAAAAACAATCCAAATCACAATTTTTTTTTAAGTTAAAAAAAAAGGTGAATATATTTACTCTAGTTCAATTCCAGGCAGATTTGGATACAGTTATTGTAGGATATAAAAACTATCAGGGTTTGAAAGACTTTACCTTTAAAATTAATGGTACTGATCGATTGCCATTTTTTAAACTGATAATGACAATTTTAGTACTAAATGGCACTCTTTTTTCCAATTAGGAATATATCAATAACTAAGATAGACAGGAAAAAGAATATGTGATAGAAAACAAATAATTTTGAAACTTTTTTTTTGGCCTACAAAAGTTTTAAAAAACAAAACATTCAATTGAAGATTACCTTAAGTGAGGTTCCTGACTCCAAACCATAAGAACAAGCTTACCATCATTCATTAACTAACTTGACCTAACTTAAATTTTATATATTCTTACAGAGGTTGTAAAGTGAAGGGTTAGTGGATACTATCTAAGTTTTGAAAACAACAGTAATTTAATGGATAAAAAGTGTTTATCAACTGCAGCTCCTACCACAATCAATTTTGCTCTACTAGAGTTGTTTCCATATAATTGATTGGGTTTTGATAACCTACCATGAAAAATTTAAACTCTACTTTTCTCATGACCCTAAATTAAACACTAAGTGTCCCTTACATTTCATGTAGAACTATTTGATAAAAATATAGGACAGCTATAACAAAACAATATTTTTAATGCAAGGCTTTTTCGACTCTGAGGAACTCATAAGATATAACTCTAGTAAGATCTAGAAAAACAAGTTTCACTAATTACTATACTTTTTCTTCCTTAGAAAGTGATCTAATTTAAAATTATTTTCTTGAATCAAACTTGTTTTCTTTACACAGCAAGATTATTTATTATATTTAAAGGTATATTCGGAATAAAACTTCTTAACTTCTTTCGTTATCAATTTTATTCAAATATTCTTGTTTGGATTTAAAGATGTTTTCTTTGCCTTCAGGAACCTAATCAAGTAATAAGAATCTCACAACAAATGAGAAACTATAAAATTCTAAATACATGAATATAACAACGTTGTTATAACATAGCACAGAAAATAAGCACAAATTAAATTTTAAAATTCCCAAAAAATTAAACAGAGAAAATTGCCAAAAACATAGGAAAAGTGGAATTAATTTACATTATCAAAAAACGAAAAAGAATTAAGTGAATCTCAAAATGGACATGAAATAATAATAAATTAAATGTAGATTCAAAATTGGTATTATATAAAATAAAAGTAACAAACTAAATTATATTAGAAATAATAGCAATAATAAAATAATGCTGAATGTTTAAAACTAACAAAACAAACTGTCAGAAGGGGGAGGAACGAGATCAGTAGAGTAGAGTTTTTATACTTTATTGAGTGTGGAAAAGCCTCCTAATTTCCAAGCCATTTCCAGTGGACATTTAAAGATCACATAAAGGTGAATAATGAATAAAGAAAAATGATGATGCATTGACAAAGGTTATATTATAAATATAATCCAAGGTAAAATAATTTAAACCAATCTAATTAATTACTAATGTTAAAAAGGTGTGTTAGTTTGTAATAGATCCCTTAAGATGAGGTAAACCTTGGATTCCAGAATAAAAATTTAACCATGAATAAAATAAATTAACAGGTTAGATTCACAATATGACTATACATTAAAATTATTTTTATTAACTTAGTAAAGTTATGTAAAATTATTTTTATTAACTCAATAAGGTTATGAATGTAAATATAGATATAAATTCAAATTTTAAATTATTGTTAAACATTACTTTCATTGACCAGTTACGTTCAATACAGTAAAATTAAATTTCAGTCCTGTATCAGTAGTCTAGAACTAAAAAAAAAAATAAAATTTCTTGAACAGTCGCCTAGAATAAAACTGAATTATATATAAGCTCTCAAAAAAGAGCTTAACAGATTTCATAAATATGGGGGGTTGAGGTTTTCTAGGAAAATATTTCAAAAGTTTCTCTAATGTTTTCTTATGCTCATGGACACACATACATATGAAAATCATACAGTAAATTATAAATTAACAACCCAAAAAACAAACCTTAAATCATTATAACTAGCAGCAACTTTATATTTAATGTGCATATAGGAATGATAATTTGACAGTAGAAACAGAGCTCAAAATACATCATAATGATCTATCTATACCTATCCAATAACAAGAGCAATCAAGGATAACTCACACTGGATGAGTATTAGAAGAGTTATGACTATGATGATAAATATGGATTAATGTTTTCTCCAGATATTATGAGAATTATTCAAGTAACAAATAATTTTAATAGTCAATAATCTAAAGTGCCTACATAAATCAAAGAATAATTGGCTTAGAAATAAATGGTTATTCATTATTCTTGCATAAAAAATACTTCATTCATTTGTATTTATTTAGAATGAATTAATTTTTCCTGGCTTTAATGATAAGAAATGTATCAGAACATCTCCAAATAGCTTTGCTTCATTTCATTATTATGAACTGATAAGTGAACTCAATAAAACATTGTTTAATAAAGTTAATCTCACATGAAATTTGAAAGAGGAAGAAGAAATATGTGAAGATATCCATCACAAAAGCGATTCATTTTAGAAACATTATGTCCATGAGTTCAAATTTTAATAAGTACATTCATTAAATTTAATTTACAAAATTATAAAAAATTACTAATAAGTAACATCAAAATAAGACATAACACCAACATGATATGGAAAGACTTTCTTAATTTTTTCTCTCTCACATATCATTGCTATTTTAAAGTAATGAGGAGGGAATTTGGAGGTTCTTCCACACTTCATTATTCATAAAATGGAAGAAAACATCTATGCTGTGCAAAGAAAAATAAACGTATACAGACTTACATAAATGGCTTTTATGCTCAACTGATTCAGCTGTTCCAAATCTTAAAACCATTATGAAATTTAAATCTTCATAGTTTAGCTATAACTAGCCCGCATAATATAGTAAAATAAATTCTATTTAATAACTACCTTTTATTAAAAACAGAAAATAAATATAAATTTAGAATGATAGCTGAATAGATACTTTTCTTTTAAAAGTAACCAACTTGTAAAATAAAATGCATTTACAATACATCATGGGGTATAAATATTTGATTAAATAAAATAAAATAAATTCTAAAATGATAACTATAAAAAATATATACTTATATTTATGTTAATTTATTTATATACCTGATAGAGGGCTGCCTTCTGTCTGAACCATCTCCATTAGGTATATCAATCAGAAGTTGTTCCAAGAGACTCTTAGCACCATACCTCTCCTCTTCTAAAAAGTAACAGAAAAATAAAATTAATGTTTCCAAAAGAATCGTAAACATTGTATTACTCATATTTAAAAATAAACATATACAAAAAATTTGTAGTTTGTACATATCATGTAACTTATATTGTACTTAATAACGAATAAGACTAAACAAAATAAAGAAACAAATATTAAAATGTGTTTAACTGGTGTACTGTAATAGTTATAGTTAGGATTAGACCTGCGCAAACTTTTTAAATAATAATTAATATATATGAATAAAGTTTCAAATCCATGAATACCGGAAATAAATTACATTGCAGAGAGATAGTGTACAATTATCATAGCCGCTGTCACAGTGTCCTCTGTGTGATGGTTACTGTCATGACAGTACCTACTGCTGTGGCAGTATTAACACATTAGGTTTGGCATGATAGTTGACACTAAATTTAACAGCAGTGAAGCAACTGTTACATTGTAGCCTGTTTACACATTGACACTACACAGCCATGGTACTAACTGTCGCAGCTTCTATTATGGTGAAGACTATAAAAGCTGGTGTCATGCCCAATGGGTATTTTACTGTCATGACAGTATTTTAATTGAATAATTATTGATGATTGAAGGAGGAAAATAAGGTATATGTACAAGCAGACAGTTGGTGCATGACGAATAACAGAAGAGATTAAGTTCCAGAGTGAGGCAGCTCATTGGAGAGGAGAGAAGAAGCTGGATGAAAGGAAGGATCCTGAGGATATATATGTATATATAGTTGACCGTAAAAATTGATGTATAGGAAGATGGTCAGGGTTGCGGTCAAAGTAGTTGTAAACTATTTTTGTTTCTCCTCTAACCGCAACCCTGACCATAGATCCTGAGGATAGATTAGAGAATCTAAATTGCATGTTCTTTAGAATATAGGAATGTAACTAAGTTTAAATCACCTACTTCAGGATATTGTTACAAAAATACTGACAGCGGTTAGAAGGGAAGAACTCGTAACTTGAGCTCTTCATTGCAGTATAACAGATTGTTGATGAAGAAAAAATAGAGTAGGGATAAAGGATAAAATTTGAAGTACTCTATCTGTACTTTATCTCAGAACAGAGGTAAAGAACCAGAGGGGAGTTTATTAGAGACAACTCCAAACTGGGAATGACCAGTAAGAAAGGATGGAAACTAGTGGTAGGCTCTAAAAACATATCAGAGAAAGACCATGCATTTTATTAAGTTTATTAAGGTGTATGTTATGGTCTATAGAATCAAAGGTTTTGGAAATATCAAGGAGAATAAGGAAGTTTTTAATAGGGTCAATGGTTATAGGCGCATCTCTGGTTGTCCAAAAAATAAATCATATTAGGCAGTTCCTATGAACATTTAAGTTTAACTTTGTGTTCACTTGAGAGCCTGCCCTACACCAGACAAACACACTTAAAATGGTGAAAAACAAGGGAGTAAACTAAGAATCAACTGGTTTTGAGTGGAAGAAAATAGAAGAGATAACTGAATTGCTTAAGGGTTGCTAGCATATATTTGAAAATGGAAGATTTCAAAGAAAAGGTTGGGTCAAAAGTGACTTCAGGGTTTATAACTGAAGAATGTAATGAAATAAGAATGTTGTTCAGGATAAGGTAGGGAAGTTTAGGAATAGATAGTTTAAATGACATAAATACCATGAAGTTAAGTAAGAAGTATATTGCAGCAGTTGTATCTGAGTGAGTTAAGGTCTCACCTTAGCAACCTTGAGTCAGCAGTGGTGCTGGTTCAATTCTGGCCTGAGCGGATTGACTTATTTCGCAGAGGCCCCACGGAATGAAAATTCGACATTCCTAAACTGGTTTGAAAAGGTTGGTTACCTAATAACTTCCCCATATGTCAGAAATGACCAGGTCGGAGGTAAAAAAAATAAAAAAAGTAAGGAATATATTACCTTCTACAGAATCATGGGATTTAAAAAAATCAAGGAGGATAAGGCAAATTTTAGTATAGGTAGGGGTTATGGCTGTATAGAGGCAAAGGGAGTAGAAGTGGTTTGAAAGGTTACATGTGAAAGAGGAAGATGATAGATAAGTGTTTTAATGTTGAAAGAAGTGATTGGAAATGGAAGGGTCTGTAGATCTCTTTCACAGTAGAGGGAGTGGCAAGACAGATGGTGCTTTCTGTAGTGGCCACTGTAGGACAATTCAGATGGATTTCCTTTGTAAATGATATCATTTAAACTCCTTCAGTAAAAACATCTTGTCTTGTGACTCCCTCTAATGTGGCTTGGTCTAAAGAAGGCAACAAATAAAACTAAGGAGAAAGGGAGATGGGGTGGTGGAGATTATAGCAAAAAGGCCACTGCGGAGTACCTTTACAGATGGTTAGGACAGTAAAGGGTTGGGATGGGGAAACATGAGCACAGAAATCTAGATCACATTGTGAATTGCTAACAACCAATGGCTGATCTTCCCCTCACCAACTCGTGACTCTACTCTGATTAAACCAGACATATGGTATGTTTCCAGAAGTTTTATTCTGTAGGGCTAGCCAGTATAGATGGCTGTTGGTCATGGTCGTCAATGTGCTAATAAAATTGAGTTTAATCTCGAGTTCAGTAACTCATAACTAGAATGTGAGGTTTTCAAGGATCCATCCATCAATCTCAAAGTTTTGGGCCTCCAGGAGTGCTTTAATTGATTTTAACTGCTTCAAGTTCTCAAATGGTAGCTAACATTTCATTGCAGTGGTAATTGAGATTTAGTATATATAGTTGAGATTAAGAAATTAAATGCAATGTATAGGTAGCTCCACATGTGCTACCAGCTCTTAGCCACTAGATAATGCCAGCTCACCTGATCAAGCTGCTCTCAAAAACCAACTGTTTCCTCACTTATCTTATCACAAAGACTACATGAACTACAAAATAATACTTAACTTCAAATCACAATCACTACTGACACAGGGATAAAGTGAGAGGAAAGAAGAGATGTAGTTAACAGGACTGGAACTAAAGATTTTTATGATAAACATTGACAAAACGATGATGGAGCCTTGCTAACCAGACCTTAAGGTAAGATAAACACTTAATGTACAGTTTTGACAGAAACAAAATATTAAGTTTTGACAGAAACAAAATATTAAGTTTTTCATAATTAAAAAAAAAACAAGTAATTTATATGACACTTCTAAAGTAAAATATTACCAGTATGGTCAGGAGATGGAGTTTCCTCCCGTTGTCTATCTGGATTTGAATAAGTGTACAGAGCAGGTGTCAGCCGGATCGGAACTACTTCTTCTACTTCTTTTTTCTCTTTTTTACACAACTCTTCTTTCCTGTAAGAACAAATCAACAATACATGAAGCTAACTTATCATGATCAATATAATTTCTTAGTTGGCTATTAGTCTATGAGATACCCAGAATCAGTTTTAATTGTGATGAGACAGATCAGACAGACGGGTCAAGTTCCCCCACATGCCCAGAGAATAAATCCTTTAACATCTGCTAAAGGATCCACGTGGTGAAAGATGTGGTAAAGAAAAATCTGTAGGATGGGAATCATAAGACAGCGAATGCTTATCCGAAATAAGAGAGTGGAGGAAATTGACTAGAGGCCAAGATATTTGCAGGACCATTTCACATAGAATAAATAAATATGGAACAATGTTCACCAACATGGACAAGATCAAAACACTTGAAAACTATGCAAGGATAAACTGATTAAGTAAATATTGTTGTTTGTCTATTCATACTTTCCATCCTCTTTGTACTTCAATAAATAACGTTAAGAATTACTTATGAGGTTACTGCATTAATAAATTTTTAAAAAAATTAATAAATAAAATTAAGGGGAGTTCACAATTTATTAACAAAGCGAAATAAAAATGATCCCATAAAACAGAAAAAGGTGTGAAACCTTCCAGTCCCGCCCTCTGTGGTAGCCTTACTTATCTGACTTTTCAAACAGACAATCATATCGAGTAGATTGAATGATGTACAACATGTCATAATCTCACAAGATGAGATCATAACACAAAAAAAGGCTATCCTCAGCCAGACTCGCTCCACTAAGAGAGAGTCTGCAGAGAGAGACAGTCCTAGATCACTTTTGTAATAATTACTTGAAACGGGAAGAGCCTGAAATTGGAAAACGGCATGAACATAACCACAGTTATATTCATACATTGGATGTAAAATAGAGATCAACATTAGTTTCCTTTTGAGTACTTGTCAGAAATCTTTAATTAATAAATTCTATAAATAAAAGGAACCTGTGATATCTACAAGGATACCTGCCAAAAAAATCATTTTGAATTGATATTCAGGAACGTTTATAAGGTATTAGACACTAATTTGACCTACTACTGACTCAGTATAAATCCCACATGGTATAATCTGTGTTATATTAATTGGTTTATACACACACTCTTAAATAATGAATCACCAAAGAAAAAAAGTTTTTTTTTTTCAAGGAATACATTTTCTACATTTATTGCAATAATGTTTGTCAAATAAACAGAGGTGAGAGAAGTGTTTAGAAAACACAAATTTTGCCAATTCAAAAATTTAATTAAATCCTATTGAACCTTATAAACACTCTTTAATGTTTATATGACCTAATTATTTCTGTAAATTGAAATTATTATGATACTAATTAGAACACCATAAACTTAAAAAAACTATAGTACACACCTTAGAGGAGAGGTACTTTGATTAGGTGACTTCTCTGATAAAGCATCCATACTCTCAATACCAGAGTCATCTCCACCTCCACTACCGCTGCTGCCTCCTCTACCTGTGTCCGTACTTTCCTTGAACTTGCTATCAGTTTTAAAATCCATCTCGGGTGTTGACTTGGAGACTGTTGGTAGGGGCTGACTGTTTAAAACTGAGGACAACAAAGAAATTAATTAGCACTTAGTGAATGGATGGCAAGGTAAAGAATTAATAAGCATTATTTATCAAATAACATTATTATTCATATTAATATGCTTTTCTGTTCACCCTTTTCAAAATTGGAACTGGATGTTGCTCTGAGCAAACTAAAATAGGGAAAAGTGCTGGTCCAGATGGTCTATTGCCTAAATTCTTGAAAAACTTGGGAGAGAAAGCTAAAGATATCCTTTTAAGATTTATAAATTTTACGTGGAAAAGGCATGTCCCAGCACAATGGAAGAAAGCGGAGGTACTACCCATCTTAAAAAATGGAAAACCAGCAGACGATATCAACGGTTACAGGCCTATCTCTCTCACGAGCACACTCTGTAAACTGGTTGAACGAATGGTTATAGCGCGTCAACAAGAATATCTTGAGCCAAAAAAACTTCTTTCAGACAGACAGGCGGGTTTCAGGAAGACGAGAAACACGGTTGAGCAGGTCATCAGATTCTCTCAGGAAATGAAAGATGGCTTCCAAAGAAGACAACATACACTAGCAGTGTTTATTGACTTCCAAGCTGCTTTCGACTGTGTATGGAAGAAAAAACTTATTACTAAGTTGAAAGGTATGGGTATAGGTGGCAATCTCTTCTCATGGATTCGATCTTTCCTGGAACAGAGATTTATTAAGGTCCGCTATGGCAGTTCAGCTCATGGAGATGAACTTTTAATAACCTCCTCCAAAGCAGCGTTATAAAAGTTAAACAAAGTTCAAAATCAAGCCTTACGCATAATCACTGGCAGTGTGAAATAGACTCCCATCACAGCTATGGAACTCCAAGCAGGTCTTAAACCACTACAGGATAGGAGGGAGAAATCAGCCCTGTGTCTTTATGAAAAGGTTATGCGTCGAGAGGAACACTGGTTGGATTATCGTAAAGCGAATGAACGACTGAGGTCCCATCGCACTTTTTTTTTTTCAAAAGCTGAGGAAATGCTTCACCAGATAGACCTAATTACTGATGAAAGGCAGAATATAAGCATCTCCTACATGCCAAAGCACGATTCCGCTGAAGTCTATGGGCGACTCAAACTGGCATGTGGTCGGATCAAGAAAGATTGCCCTGAACCCGAGCTTAGAGCTGCTGCACTAAAAACAATTTATGAGCTATACCCCACAGAGCAATGGCTACACATTTATAACAATGGGTCTGCGTCACCGGACCGATAATACCGTTAATACCAATTAACAAGGGAGCTGGAGCAGGTGTATACTCAATCAACTTTCAATAGTCATTTCCCGTTGGAGTTGGATGTGATAATTATGATGCAGAAATGCAGGCTATCTGCTTCGGGATGGAAGCCACTATTGAATGCAATGAGAACACTGTAATCTTCAGTGACTCCCAAGCCATAATACAAAAATTAACAACACCAGGTGCTGCAGAGTCACCCACGGAAGAAAAGTGCAGAAACATGGCTGCTATCATGAAGAAAAGAGGAAGGGTTATAGCTCTGCAGTGGATACTAGGCCATGTTGGTATAGATGGTAATGAGCAAGCTGACAAGTTGGCTAAGCTCGGTTGTGCAGAGAACCAGCCTGTTCTACCACTTTCCTACAGAACAGTAAAATCACTTATAAGCTCTTATTGTAAGGACAGAACCAGTGCTAGACACAAAGTTCAAGCGGAAGGAAATAAGTGGGAGAGCCTACTGCAAAAGAATAAACAAATTTCCGGCAATCTTAGCAGAGCTGAGAGAGTGGCTTGTTTCCGGCTAGTAACAGGACATGATCTGCTCCAAAAACCCCTCCATCGAATTGGTATCATAGATTCCCCGAAATGTCCTCTATGCAACATGGGAGACATGGATGGAGACCATTTTTTAACATGTATTGATCTAGATGTTGAGCAGGATGCGGATCAACTAAGAGGAAGAGTAAAATTGTATTGGACTGCGAGAGGGAAAATGGCATAGTAGCCCACTTCCTATGGCATAGGAAAAAACAAAATTAATTAATAAGATTATTATTCATTAAATGGATAAGGAATGAATGAAAAAATAATTTTATTCTGGGTCCAAGTCCCATAAGAATAAATACACATTTCACACTTAGTAATTATTTGTTTGCATAATATTAACAAAAGTCTAGTATTCAAAATACAATGACAGTTTTACTGTAGTAATGTATGTTATTATTTTACACATTTTTTATATTGATATGGTGTTTTGATTAGGAAAAAGATGAAGAAATTAAAGAGTTGTTTAAATTAGGTATTCTAAAGAGATCACCTTACCTTAGGAATTGTTTAAGTACAGTGATAGATTTATGTATGAACCGGAAAATATGATTATTTAAGAAGAGATGCTGATCGAAGATAACTTCGAGGATAATATGCCAAAATATACAAAGAATAAAAAAATGGGAAAAAGCTATACAACTACAACTTAAAATCAGTGTTTGGAAAAAGTGATTACAGTAGAACCTTTACATACCAGTAATTCATTTATTTATTTTTTTGTCCTGGTTTTACTATCCCATAACTTAGCATTAATTATCAAAAATTTTTCTAAAGCAGGTTATTAATGCAAATACAGAAATTTTTGTTTGGAAAAATGGTTTTTACTATTTGTTCAACAACTTTACTTTGTTTTGTAATGAAAAAATGAAGAGAAATCTAATACTAAAACACCTGCCCATTTAGTAATATCGCACCTAGTAAAGTTTAGGTAGGGGATAAGAACAGTTATTAGTAATCTATTGAACACAGAGATCAGTGTTCTAATTAAATGTGACTAGGAAGTTAAATGAAAATAAGTAAGGTCAAAGTTTGTAACTATTATTCAGTTCATAACAACATACCTTTCTTTGGAAAAAAGGCAATGATATACCTATTTGCAGTGGAGATATGTAATAATACGTTGAGATTAATCTATTAAAGAATAGAATTAAAATAGAAAAGAATATGGGAAGAGGGACAAGAATCAATGGGTGAATCATTATTCTGAATAATACACCTAAACTTCAGACTGACAGAGATCAATAAATTAACGTAATCTTAGAATTTGATTCTAATCCATATTCTGATTACTATGAAGTCTAATCTCATAAAAAAAAAAATTATAAAAAGTAAAATTGTTGGATAGAGAATAGAATCCCTAAACCAATAAAACTGTTATTGCAATAGTAATCTACTTTAAAAAAATTTAGAGAGGATAAAAACCTGGATACAAGATAGCAAAACCAGACAAAAAAAAAGTACTTGTATCATTGTAGGTATCCAATATCTCTTCAAAATTTAACTAAATATACCAAGTTGAGAGTATTTGTGGAAAGCTGATAAAACGATACGTTTCGGAAATACCCAAGATCATGAGTTAAAAATTAATAGCATGAGATTATACTAAGTTTTTATGAAAATAACTAATTTTTACGTATTTATTTTGCTTTGGTAGCCATGATCACCAAAAAAAAAGCGATCTTTTCCTGCATATTGTTAGCTGTTTCATAGACATTCAACATATATACTGGAAAAAATGACTAAAGTTGAAAAAATGCTAAGTTACAGAAGCAAAATTTGTATTTTTAAGGGGAAATAACTTAGTTTTTTTACGAAAACCCTTTAAAGGATATCTCAATGGACTAAGATAGAAAGATGAGGTTGGTAGCACTGAACTACATTATTAGTAAACTATTCCTCTCTCAATTACCGGGATTTCCTCCACTAACACCCTGCACATTTACTTAATGTACAATTCTAAATAAATACAAGAAAATAATTAAATTAAATAATCACATAACGGAAAAAGAAGTAAAATTATATAATATTAATATTGTATGTATTGTAGAATTGTATGTGTTTTAATATGTTAGTTATACAATGGAGTATGTACCATTAGAAAATTACATTAAAAAAATGGAATAAAAACGATGAGTTAATAGTTGACTGTGGATTCGTATAATGAGAAGATGATTGGGGGCGTGGTCAGTGAAGAACACAATTGAGTGGAAACTTATTTATTAGTGCTAACATTTCGGCCAGAATTTCAAGCTTTATCAGGGCTAAGAACAAAAAAACCAAGATAACAACCAAGGAATAAACGAATAAACAGAATGATTTGAAAATAAGAAAATGACCAACATTATGGATACATAAATAGTGTTGAAAGACATGAATAGTTTAAATATTATAAGATAAAGGCTGTACGAGAAGAGTAATATTAAAATTAAGTAAGAGGAAAGAACAAATAATAAAATACATATTGAAATCTAGTTTGTAAGTACATGAAAAAACAAAAATAAAGTAATGAAAGAAGTGGGAAATGAAACATATATAGGTAATTGAATGTGTAAATAAGATAACAGGATTAAGGTAATAAAAATATAAAATTATATAATCCAAAAGAAACAAAGAAATATGAATATTTTAATTTAATAATAATAATAACAATAATTTAAAATTAAAGTTATGGGAAAAACAATGAGAAAGAAAATATATATAATTAATGAAATATATAAGTAAAATGCTAGAATAAAGAAACAAAACGTACAATTAAGAGAAAAGGAAGTAATCTGTAAATATGACAATAATAATAAGGGGTGAACATAACTAATAATGTGGGTAAGGAATAATAAGAAAAGAGTAGAGAAGGAGGAGTGTAAAAAGAAAAAAAAAAAAAAAAAAAAAAAAAAAAAAGATAAAAAGCAAACCTGCTCGAACAAGATGTTAAAGCCAAATAAAGTGGTGTGTGGTGATATTTTGAGTTAAAACAATATGTTGGAATAGAAAAAGAGGCTACCGGAAAAGGTCAAGAATACGTTACATGTTATATTACTTAGATGAGTAAAAGCAAAAAATTAAAAAAAGAAACATATAAAGGACGAAGACAAATAATTTAAAAGAACATAAAACAAGAAGGAAGACAAAAAATTAATATATTAATACGTGATCTTTTATTATCCTTCACTATCCCTGACCACTACATCCTTGTTTCTTTTGACATAGAAAGTTTGTTAACTAATATTTCCATAGACAAAGCCCTCCTTATAGAGTAGAAGCCAACAGGTCATCCATCGCATCCCAAACTTCCCTTAACCGTTTTTCTTAACTTAAATCCCTTCAACTCGGTTGTAAATCTGGTAACCTTACTTTCCATGGTCAGTTCTTTAACAAAATTTCAGGAATGGCCAGGGAAATCCTCGGGCTCTCGATCTTTCCAACATAGTTCTCGATGATTTGCTTCATTCAATTATCCCACGCTTTCCAGTTGACAATCATTTTAAAAAATATGTAGATGACCTCCTCCTCTTACTAAATCCTGAATATGAAAAATCCCTGATATTTTATCTATCTTCAATTCTTACCATCCACACCTCAACTTTACTGTAGAACTTGAAAATAATCACTCCCTTCCTTTCTTGACCTCCGCATTGTAAGAGATCCAGACAAAACCATATCTACTGACAGGTACACTAAACCAACTAACTCAGGCAGACTTTTAAATTACCAATCCCAGCAGCCTTACTATCAAAAATACATAATTAAAAACCTTATTCACCATTACCTTACCCTCTCTGATTCCCATTTTCATGAAACTAACATACACCACATTAAACAAATTTCTATACAATAACTAATAAATTTGAACTAATAACTTTCCCCCTCATATCATTCATAAACTTATAAACAACTACAAAAATCATCTCACTACTTCATCCAGTTCTTCACAACCCCTTCCTATCCCCTCTTTATACAGGTCACTACCATAAATTCCCTCTCTTTCCAATAACATCCAAAAATTCTTATGTTACGCTATACCTAACTTTCGATTGCTTTCAGATTTCATAACAAACTCTCTAAAATCTACTCGCATCCTAAGGACCCTATATCCCTTTTCACTGATCACTTGTCGTAAACCACATCCCTTGCTCCACTACCAATTGTGATTCCGCTTACATTGGTGAAACCAAAAACCCCTTATAAGACCACATCTCACAACACAAATATACTGCTTCCTCCCATAATTATTCTGTCTCAAAACTTTCAGATCATTCTTTATCTTCAAACCATTCCTTTGATATTGATAAAACTTCTATACTTGCCACAGCCCTAAACCATGACAAAAGGCTTATGTAAGAAAGCTTTAATATCCAACTAGATCCTTCTGTAAATTTATAAACTGAAAAACAGAACTTATAATCAGCATATTCCAAAATTCTTAATTTATTAAAACAGTATTAATGCTTTTTATTTTTTTAAATGTTTTTTATTAACAGTATTTTTTATTTTATTTTATTTTTCTTTCTTCCTCCATGTTTTATGTTCTTTTATATGTTTAAAATTATTTGTCGTAAACCATTATATGTTTCTTTTTTTAATTTCTTACGTATCTAAGAAATATAACAAACTTATAACGTATTCTTGACTTTTTCCAGTACCCTTGTCATCTATTCCAACATTCTTTTTTTAACTCAAAATATCACCGTACGCACCACTTTACTTGGCTTAACATCTAGTTTAAGCAGGAATGTTTTTTATCTTTTCTTTTTTTTTCTCATTTTTCTTTTTATACTCCTCTTTCTCTACTCTTTTCTTATTATTCCTTATCCACGTTATTAGTTATGTTCACCACATAATATTATTGTCATATTTACTAATTACTTCTTTTGTCTTACTTAACTTTATATTTGGCATCTTTAGTATTTAACTTATATATTTCATTTACTACATATATTTTCTTTCTTATTTTTTCCCCATAAATTTAATTGTAAATTCTTCTTATTAAATTAAAATATTTATATTTCTTTGTTTCTTTTGGATTAAATAAATTTATATTTTTATATATTGCCCTAATCTGGTTATGTTACTTACACATTTAATTACTCATACTCATACAGTCAATATCTTCTTATAACACTATTTATGTATCCATAATGTTAGTTATTTTCTAATCATTCTGTATATCCTTTATTCCTTGGTTGTTATCTTGTTATTTTGTTCCTAGCCCTGATAAAGCTTGAAATTCTGACCAAAATGTTGGCACTAATAAGTTTCTACTTATTTGTGTTCTTCACTCACCACACCCTCAAACATTTTCTCCTCATTAAATAAATAAAAACATAAAAAATTTGTTTCATTTCTTTAGATAATCGAGATAAAGGGAATGCAGAGAGGTGAGAAACATCCCAGGAGACTACCTACCTTATTAATGTCAATGTACTAGAAGTTCACCCTCCCTTCTGTCATTAAAGAGTTAATATTATGAAATTATTTATAGAAAGAAAGATGGCCTGAGTTGCAATTAGTGGAGTGAAGAAAAAAAACAAAAAACTATTGAGTTCTGGACATTTTGGCCTGAATTTCAGATCTTCAATCTAAGGCTAATGTTTCACAACAAGGATAAATGATGAACTACTCTATTAATGATCCATGTTCATAGAATCAACTTTACAATTAAAATAAAATTTCCATAATTTCAAATTGTTAATAGCTACAATAACTGATTAACCATTAATAGACTGAATAACTGATTAAGAATCAATCATTAATTTATAAATACAACTATACATACTGGGAGAAGCGGGTTTCTTGTGTTGGACAGGTTTGGACGGCCGCTGTGCAGTCATTATTCTAACTTCTTTTGCAGCTGATTTAACGACTGATTTGAGCAAGGACCCACCACCCTTCTTCAATTTTTCCTCAACTCGTGGAACAGATCGGGGATAGATCTGGAGAAAGAAGGAAAAATTATTTAATAAATTTTATAGTATTTTGAAAATTTTATTTTTAATTTCATTGTTTCAGATGAAAAAAAAATAGTAATGTTCCTCATCAATTTGAGAAATTATTGTCTCAGAATACAAAATTATTGAAAGACTATTATACACAATAAATTGTAATTTCTAGATAAGAATTGTTTAATACAAAAAATAAGTAAAGTCTATGCATACGTTAAATTAAATGTACTAAATTATAACATTAAATGAAGAGTATTATAAATATTATCAATTGCTATAATACATTTTTACCACCTTTCCACCACATAACATTCTTGAACCAAAAGTAGAATGCATATAATTGTTTACTTTAGATCTGCTAATAATAGCATTATAGCATAGCAGCATGATGCCTCTGTTTTGGACAATAAGATACCTTAAAATACCAATTAAACTTATCTGTCAGGTTATAATAGCTTTCATAAAACTTATGATAGGCCATATTGAGAGTGTAATCAAGATGATTTATAAGAAACATTTACCTCTGATTACTACAGTCAACAAGAATATTTTCTTGCTTCTGTTTTCAATATTACTTTGGAATGGACTAATACTTTTAATGGACAGGAGTAATAATGGTATTAGTGTTGCTGCCAGAGAAATATAACTTGATAATCATTATGTTGCACTATACAACCCATACTGATGTAACAAAATATGACAGGGGGAGAGGTAAATATCAAACGTGGGGAATACTCATAAATAGTACTTATTTTATTGTGCTAATGTTTTGGCTTGAATTTAAGGCCTTCTTCAGGGGTAAGTACTAACAAGATAACAACATGTTGAAATACCAATAAGAATAAAACAGTATAATGAGAAAAATATTACTAAAAAACCGCATGAAAAGAAGGCAAATTAAAAAAAATGTGACTAGTACAAATAATAAAAAAAAAGTGAGAAAGCATGTTGGAGTGCTTGTTTCAGAATGTTCTGAGTTCAATTTCCACCTTGGTCAGTCCATATTTATTTCACAGTGGCTCCAAGAAATGAATTTTGCCATTCTCACTATGGAGCAGCATAGATCTTCAATGGAGGAAATTTATGAACATTGTAGGTTCTAAATAACTTAAAATAATGCAACATAAACAAAGACTATCTGTAAATATGCTATACACCACAGGATGTTTTCGTTTGATACCCTGTATTTCTTTGTACTCATCTTTTACTCAAGTAGAAGTGTACAAACACTTAGTCTTTGTTCTCTAATAGCTATGCAACTGCATTCTCTAGCATAGCATTAACTCCCTTAATTGAAGTTAGAACTTACCACAATGTTTTTAAATTGCCTCTTCCGATTTCTTGTAGCATTCATGAATTTAACATCAATGTTTCTAAATTGAAAAACTATTCGGCAGAAAAACAATACTTTTTAATGAAGATTTTCAAAAAATGCCATTACGCATGCTGCTGATGAACAATTTTATAACTATTCAGCAGATTTAGTGGTAACTATAGACTATATTAAATAATATGCATTTTGAACTTAAATGAATTCAATTTTTAATTTAAATTAAAACAAAATAATGTTCTATATTAACTTTAATTGTATGAGTGAACTATAAAAATTAAAAATAAATATTGTTTTTTTGTTGAATTCAACTCAGCGATTTTAGTTTACTATAACTATTCAATTGTATCAAATTTATAACTATTCACAAAGCAACTTGCCTTCTTCTTATCTCTCTTTCTTCTGGCCGTAACAGAAGTATTGAGAAGTTTTCCACCAGGTGGCATGGATCTTAAGATTGAAGCTACCTCTGCTTCAGAAGGAAACTGGCATGTGCTCTATAACAAAATATAAAACATTGAGATGCATACACCCAAAAACACCATGTGCACACAAAAACACATCAATATAGAGTGATTCATTTTACCATAGAAAAATAAATATATTCTTAATATAATTATAATACCAGTGAATTTAAAAGCATGATCAGGTACATTATGTCAAATTTAATTATTTGCACAGCCTATTAACAATCAATGGTCTTCTATTAGGTATAACAATGAATGTACTGAATGTACACCCTTGTACACATGTATTTATTTTACAAAAAATATAGCTTCATATATATAAAATAACATACTTCATAAGTCCCCTGAGATAAAGGCTCCCTCTCCCTAGACTGATCTTTCCTAGGTCGTTTCTCCTTCCTTGAAACCACTGCTGGTCTACCCCTTAATGAGATGTGTAGAGGAGGAACCCGTGGTTCACTTCCAGTTTCAGCCTTGTAGGACAGATTATAAGCCTCTGACTTTTCCAGCTTTAACCTAAACAGTTAGAGGAAGGAAGGGAGTCAATAAAATCAAAACAACTTATATGTCACATCATGGGCACTATGTTATATTAGGTCATTACAGGAATTTAAATAATTAAAATTTTTTAATGGCAAATATTAATTTATTATTTCAGGGATAGTAATGCAATTAACTTCTATTAATCGAGCCATAATATGAAAAATGAGATAGTGAACAATAAACTTACCTTGTAATTCATATAAACACTACATCCTCTACAATGTCTATAAGCCTGGAAGTTTGTGACAAAAAAGGTGATTTATTTTGCTCTAAGGTTTGGGCATATATGATGACCCCTGAAAGTATATATGTATATCCTGAAATGAAAAATGAACGCCTGCAATCTTACAGCCACTGGAATAAAAAATGGTGGCCAGGTTAATACATTCTAAGAAACAAAGTGGAAAAAAAAGAACAAATAAAAGTTAATAGTTCTGAATTTATTATTTGTTGTTTGGGTTTAGACATAGATTAATATATAAACATAAATTTGAGATATTGACAGATGATTATTTTCATCTGGGAAATTTATTTCATTCTAGAAAAGCCCAAAAATTTTTGAAATTATTTCATTTCAAGCTCAATATGTTGAAAACTACCTACTGCACAAAACATATTATGTCAATTTTTTTTTTCTTCATCTTTTGCTTTCCTCTTTAATGCCTCTTAGCATATAGGAGCATTCAGCCAGGAATTTCACTTTTCCCTATTTCTAGCTAGGTTCCTCGCCTGTTGGATGTTCCTCCCCCTCACCCTAAAGAGTCGCTCAATGTAGTCAAGATATGAAATCCTAGGTCTTCTGCTAACTGGAACATAGTCCATCGTCTTAAAAGGAGCTCTGTGGTTGTCCATCCTGATAACATAGCCAAACCACTTCAGCTGTCAAGCTTCCAGGGTCTCTTTCAGAGGGGATATCTGCAACTCCAGACAAATCCTTTCATTGCAAACTCGGTCATACCTTGTTTTTTCAACTATCCTTCCCAAAAATTTCATTTCGGCAGCGGTGATTCTGATCTTCTGTTGGTCAATTATTATCCAACTCTCCACTCCATACAAAAGTATGGGCAGATACACTGTTTTGAAGAAGTGCAGCTTGGCATCCCTGCCTGCTTCTCTCTTCCCTACGAGTGTTACATATCTGGTAGTAGACTGAATTTGCCTTACTAACCCTATTATATATTTCTATGTCTACTTTCCCAGATCCGTCTATCACTGTACCCAGATATGTGAAGTCTGTCACCACTTCCAATTCATCTCCATTACAGTGTATGTGGATATCCACCTTCTTTCTTCCAACTTGCAGAATCTTACTTTTGTTGGCATTGATAATCATTCCTTTTCGTTGGAGCTCTTCATACCACTCCATAACTGCCAGTTGCAACTTTTCCACAGAGTCCGCAATCAACACCACATCGTCGGCGAAGATTAGAAGCTGTATCACTACTGGATTAAGATTCCTTCGTTCCAGGAATGTCCTGTCAGTTCTTCTCTTACAAATGAATTTTTTTTTTCAAGTAGAATATATTTGCTGAAATTTAAGCTAATAAAGCTCATACAATATCAAACATACAATGTTAGATAGAACCTAGGATATAGTTTTTCATAAAACAGTATTAAAGAAAAAATAAATATATATTAAACTTTATTTTGGCAAATATAATAGACAATACTACTCCTAAGATGATTATAGAATACTTGAAAATGAATTTTCAACTATCTTCATTTTGAGCACAAACAGATGCTTGTACATCTAATAGTTCCTGAGACATCTAACTTGATAAGAAGTCATCTTGAGAAAAATTTGACATCTCAGGGTACTATATTATGAAACATAAAGACATATGTTAGTGGTCAAAATGAAACAAGTTATATTCACTTTAAAGCAGTATATAATGATCTTTGTATGAATAGTAGTTTCCATGATATTTGCCAAAATAAAGTCAGAAAATGTTGATTTATCATTGTTTTTTATTAAAATTGTTTTATGAAAAACTATATCGCAGGTGCTATTGAACGTACAGAGCTCTTAATGAAAGTTCAAATAATAGAAAATTATAATCTACATTCCAAAAGGTTTACATTGTGTTTATTTTAAGGTAGTTTTCAAGATTTTGGGCATGGAATGAAATGATTATGAAAATTTTAAGGTTTTTCTTGAATTACATAAACTTATAGTCATCTGCCAAGGTCACACATTTAAAATTTTATTCTATCTAAACAACAAATCAAAAAATCATAACTATTAAACCTTTGATGTTAGTTTTTTGGACTGTTGTGTTTACTCAGCCACTATTTTTTATTACAGTGGGCTTTAAGATGGTAGGTATGCATTTTTCATTTCAGATCTGTGGATATGGTCATTTAATGTCTAAACCTTAGTACATAATAAATTGTCTTCTTTTTCACCGGGTTCCTGATTATCTAAACTAGCTTAGCTAGCTGATTATCAAGTAGTAAAGTACCATGAATAAATTATTTTTATCTATAGCAATTTACTTCCAGTAGTTAGATACAATGATTTGATTTTATCTTCAAGTAATTTTTTATTTCTTTTATATGATGTGGACATTAATTAATTCACCATCACTTAAGCAACTGTAGTTCGTAGAAAATATTATAATACAGTAGCTACACCTAAGAATTTATAGTAGACTTTCAAACATGAGAAAAGGAAATTTACTATAATACAGTATAGCTGTAAGTGGAAACTACAATCAATAATCCGAAATTAGTAAAATAAACAATCTCAAATTTATTTCCACTTAGACTGTTTATCAACTAATTATCATCACTATGAAAAAAAACTTTTGGAACCGAGATACTTATTTTTAACCAAAAATGTCTTTTTAACATGAATTCATATTAAGAGAACTATTTAGAAAGACCATCACATTATATATCCAACAAGAATAACTCGAAAGTATTGACATACTTTAGTTTAAATCACTATGTAAAATTCAAACAGTAGGATTAAATTAGGCAAAACCACTTGGTGTGAAAAGATAATCAGTCTCATGAAAATAGAAGGAATGAACAAAACAAAAAAAAAATGCAAATATTCTTCCAAAAAGAGATTTTCTTAAGATTAGGAAAAAACTGATCCACAGAAAAGGCAACCAGAATAAAAGTTAATCAATAAACCAATATACTTTTTACTGGTAGTCTGTAAAATATACAGTAGAATTCTAAGTTGCCGCTACGTGTTTGCCAAACTATGATAAATTCGCACATGTAGATGGGTTATTTGGATTGTCTTGTATGAATATGCTTGAATTTGTGGCACATCCATTGAGTATCGATTCTAGGCACAGATCAAAGGGCACCAGTACAAGTCTTGGATTTGTGGCAAGTAGCAAATGTGTAAATCCAGCATTAGAATGACCAACAATGGTGAAATACTTTATCTAATTCGCTCACACAACTGTTTGGGCACAATTACCACCAGCAGTGGTAAAATGAACAATAAAGTACAAATTTACAGTCCAGAGAGTTAAGGGAATATTCTAAAAAAATAATCTAAACACTCAAAGGCACATAAGAACTATGTAGAGGCAAATATTAGGATTTTCCAGTCTGTGCATCTACTGGTATAGTTGAATAGATAAGTGAGCTGAACCACGCCTCTTAATAAACACATGAATGAAATAACATCCATGGAAATATAGTATCTGTAACCGATAGTAGATAAAACTAAAAAGTTACTCCAAAAGGAAAACAACCTTGAGGAAGACAAAATTACATCCAAGGCTTAGGGAAGCTAGAGCAGAATAACCAGAACAATGCCAGAGATAAGAATAATAATGGATGAGGACCAATGGGATTAAATGGTCTGAAACACCACCTGCATGCCTAACAGCACGATGGAGAAAAGAGAAAGAAGAAGCAAAATAAAAAAATATCAAAATTTCTCAAAACATATAGTTTCCATTCACTGGAGGCCCTGGTGTTTGTACAGGATTTCAATGGTAAGGAAAATCTGGTCTCTTCAAACTACTTTCAAGTAGTTCAATGTTTTTTACTATTTAGTTATTTAAGTATTTGATATAGATCTTAGATAGTATTTGATATATTCGATATTTGATATAGAAGATGAATTACTCATTTGTAAATACAGATTTAGTAAAACTCAGAACAAAACATAAATACTGAACCTGAGTTGAAAAAATTATTATTCTAGCACAGTGTTTTCATCAGTTAACACATTGATCAGAGATGTACATTAAAAATATTAAAAAATGAAAGTAAATTTTATAAAAACCCAATTAAAATTTTTAAAATTCATTAATTTTTTATAGCCACAAACTGCTAAGATTATGTTTCTTTAAATATTCAACAAAATTAAAATTACTTACATTATCGCTACAACCCTGAGTTGTATCGAAATGTGCCAGTCTCAGAAAGACAATGCACAACAGCCTGAATGGTACGACGGTCCAGGGCTCTTCAATTTGGATGCAGCCTTCCATCCTCTCTTGAGGCCCGGATTAAATTATCTCCCGACCGGTAATAAACACAATATATCTGTGTATTATAAATTGGAAAATGACTGACCATATTCATTTTATGAAATCACCTACTAGAAAATAACTTAATTAAATTTTGCTTATGATAAAACATATGCATTACTGATTTAGAGTTATTTGTTAATTGATATTTACTAACTCCTTCAAAAAAAATCCCAAGTACTAAGAAAAATCTATTTCAAGTTTTTCTATGGAAATTATTTAACGATTCAACCAATTTTGTAAGTCAGAATATTTTTAAATGTAGGAGTAAAATTGAAAAAATAAAATTAAAACAATCATTGAGAAAAAAAAATCTTTCTTTCAAGGCATACGTCTAAGATAGTTCAGTAAATCTTTAAGGCAAGGTAATGCCTGCTAATGAAAGTATATTATTTTAATATTAAAACAGGTAAAATATTTAAATGTCTAGTTATTTGTAATTTTGAATAACAAAATTAATTATTTTTGCATAATTTTATTCATCTTAATTTTACTCCTAAACTAACAAAAAATATATTATTCTTAAACAAAATTAATTATAAAATAGTTTTAAAGAAAATTTAACTAATTAAAAAAAAAATTGAGTTGATTTAAATATGCATTTAATTCATGGTCAAATTATAACAAAAGTGAAAACCATTTCCATCTTAATTATGTTGAAAATTTAAAAATGATAAGCTTAGCTAACAATTTGTGGCTATAAAAATTTAAATAATGACCAATGTTAATTAATTTCACTTTAATATTTTTTTTAATATTATCAATCTCTAATATCTGTATATCTAATACCATGGAAATCCTTCAAATAGCAGTTGGTAACAGTTCAGAGCGATTGTTTCATATGGTTATCAGATGAGCACTTCACTTATCCACCCTCTAATTCTATAGTAATATTCGACACAACATATAAGCCCATTGTATTACTTAGGGGGAACTGATAACTGTACTTTAGTGTACCAGCTATCTTTCAAGAGCATTAACCTCATAATAGCCTATTTTACTCAAAAGTACTTAACTTTAAATATTTCAGTCAGAAAGCTTACTTCATAAATTTTGTAATGAAGTACGAAACTACAATAATATTATGTATCCTTCCTGAAAAAAACATTGGGAAAGGAAGGTTCAATGAAATTTTCATTAGAGATTAAGGTAACAAAAATTGTTCTCTTGGAACCTAAATTAATTAATGAACTGGTATAAGATGTAGGAAAACAATAGGTTTAGACTAAGTAACTATACTCGATAAATAATAACTGATGAGATAAATTCTCCCCTTCATGCCATCAGTTTTCAGCTGGAATTAAATAACCGATAAACTTAAAAAAATATATATATATTCTTCCAACATCATTTTCACAAATACCAATAAGTTAGCCAGAAACAACCAATTTGTTGTGAAAAATAACCAGCCGTCTGATATCAGGAGGGCAGGACTATTGGCAAAGGTCTGGTGGATTGCAGATTGCAACTCTTTCTAAGAGTGTCAGGCAGTTCATTAAACATAAATCAAATAAAAGCCATTTCACACATACACATCAAAGAGAGTTAAATGTTTGTGCTTTACGCTATAAAGGCAACCATGTCGCCTCCCTATATATTATCAAAACCACTAATTACAAATAAAACAAAATTGTTTCTATAAATATTAAATTAAAAAAATTGTAGTTGAATAAATGTGTTTATAGTGCATTACATTAAAATGTTTTAATTTTCCATCTTGACTACACCTTTCTTTATACACTATCCAGAAAAAATTTCTCATCATTCGAACAGAAACAGAAATAATTATATTAATAAATAGAAATACCAATACCTCAGTTTGATCTTTTCTTCACCCTTAGGTCTTTCTTCTTCTGGAGGATCACACTCTTCCCTAATGGTAGAGGGAAATGGGCTTGACACAGAAGAAACGTTAGTAGAATGAGAGTCATCCTCTATAATTTTTTTCTTAATATCATCAACTTCTTTATCAGGATGATTGGGCAACTGCTGGAAAAAGAAAAAATCCTGTATGAAAAACAATTAAAGTTCTGAACAATAATTATTCAATGATACAGTGGAAGTCAGAATAATACCATCATAATCCGTAATAAGTAACAAACTGGACCGTTTAACATTATTTCTAAATCAACCATTTATCATAAACCCAGACCATTGTTAACAATTTTGAGATTCTAATAATTATAAATACTCTTGTTGAGCAATTCTGAAATAAATCAATATACGAGTCGTCTATTTTAAGAGTGGTATAAGTCAATTTATATTCAAATTGAGATATTGAAGGATTTGCATTAGAATAAATTTTTAAAAATGGACAACAGATAATCCCAATTAGCATAATTAACATTAATAAGTTTTAGATGGCTATGAGTGGACTTATACCACTTTCAAAATCAATAAAATGATTTTTTTAATTCTTTTGAAAGTAAAAGTCCATAGGAAAAGTAATTCCCCTTGGAATAAACTATAAATACTCGGGTATGTAATATTGTTTTAAAAATACCAAAAACTGGAAAGCGGATTTTAAACTGCCACAGTTGGTTAATTCCAACAATAATAAGATGATAAGTCCGAATCACACACCAATAGCAAAGCTATTAAAGTGATGAATCTTTTTTTATTAGTATATACATATATACTATATAGTATATACATATATACTATATAGTATATACATATATATAGTATATAGTATTTTTTTTTTATTCAAATTCAGGTAATGAAGTTTCATTACCTGAATTTGAATTAAAAAAATCTTGCTTTTCGAGTTTTGATATTGGTGAGCAATATATGAATCATATAGACATCATGTGTGCCCTGTAAATTATTCTATTACTTCTTAGAAACAACTTTCCAAGATATAATGAATAACCAAATCAACACCAACATTAACTTTATTACTTGGCCAATACAGCAATATTTCATGACCATCATTTAAGAATTAATAATCAATAAATAATTAAATTTCTTTTAATAGTTTATAATAAACATTACTTCTTACCTGGGACTGTTTAATAGCTTGTTGTGGAGGACTGGGACTACGGATGAGAGGCTGTTCTGTTGAGGGACCCTCTGCCTCTGACTCAGACTCAGATGACATTGGCTCCAGAACTCCAGTTAATGGATTTATGAGGTACTGAACGGACTTTCCTCCTGATGTACTGCTCGGAGTAGGTTCAATGGTATTAGAAGGAGATGCATCCTGCAATATCAACCAACCATACATACAATAAACATAAATGGTATTTAAGAAATCTTTTCTCACAGTAGGTTTATTTTTTCATTTGTATTAGAAGAAAAAGAAAGTGTTGGGTTGTTCTTTTTTATTTCATTGATAAACATGCGATTTATAATTGAACTGAACCTTTCTGAATATTACATCTATGTTTACATTATATTTGAAAATGAATACTGTATCTGAACTAGATATAATGCTTTATAATTAAAATAGATATAATAGATAAAGAGGATGAGTGACAATAAATAACCAAAAACTTGACTGTATAAATTGATTTTAACTTAATATAACATAAAAGGGATCGAAAAACGTGAGCTCAAAAGGTAAATAATACGCAAAAGATTTTGTTGAATATAAGAAACATAATTATAAGTTGTGAGGAACTTTTTACAAAGTTAATTTCAAAGAATGATTCTGTTTGTGAAGACATTTTCATAATTAAATTATAGAATAGGATTAGTCATCTAGCTATAATTATTAAAATAATATCTATAGCTAGATGACGATTTTTAAAATCTCATAAATCAAATACCGATTTTAAAAATCGTCATCTAGCTATAATTATTTTAATATATTTAGGATTATTTATTACAAGTTTTCACTAGAAAATAATGTTAATAAATTGCAATTATTAACTTAAACATATTTAAAGGAAATATTTTTCAGCAAATACTTGGATAAATACCTTATAAAGATATCTAATAATTTGTAGGTTACTTAAAACAACTATAAGTTAAAGATTAATGTCAAAATTCTTTATAAACTACTTAGCCATCCTTCATTAATAATAACAGGATAAATAATATCTTTAAATTAAGAGAAAATAGGTTAATCTGTAGGGATATTCAACGATGCCCATAAAACTGTATTACCTATCTCAATTCTTCTATGGGTTAGTGAAGAGAAATCATTAAACCACTGATTTATCATCCATGTTTTATTTAGCCAATTACAGTAAAACTACTAACTATTCGGTAACAAATCAAACTTTAATGAATTTTTCCTCTACTATAACATTCAATTTATTAATAATTCTAAAATCTATTTAGCAAGACAAAGCTAGCTTTTATTTTTTGGATGGCACAACGTTCTGTCATAATACTAGGAAGTAGAATATTATAACAAAAAAAGTCTTGATGATGTTAAGTAAGAGAGCTGGGACAATATTTTTAAAAACATTTTCACTTAAAATCTGTATAGTTAAAAGTGATTTCAAAGTAAGTTAGAAGAATTTACATCAATAGATGGAGCCATCAGCACACAATGGCTGCTATTGATTATCACCAGTGGAATATTTCATCCACAATAACTCTAAGACCTAATCCAAACTACATATGTTTTAGATAGCCAAATGTTCAGACTGCTCTAATTGATACTAAACATACAAGGCTAACCCTGTTTAGTTGGTTATTGTACAATCTACAGACTTAACTCTTTTTGTGAAAAAAACTGAGTTTTTTTCATAAGAGATCAATATCATATAAACTACTAACAACATAAATTCCAGTATAAAGACATAAAAGAATATATATAATCAAAATTATGTATGTCAAATGTGCCACAAGAGGTTACCACTTTCTCAAAATATTAGAAAAAGAAAAGAAAAATATCTAAAATTGAAATAACAAATATACAGTACATTCCAGCATTTACTTTACACGGTTTTTCTTATTTTCCTACATACCCAACTGCTCTATGGAACATTGTGGCAACATTTTTATATATTTTTGGCTGAATAAGGATGCCATGGTGATAAAAAAGTTTGGGAACTGCTGACCAAGAAGATTATATAAATAGGAAGGAACTCATTGGACCAATCCAGACCCATTGAAAATTTTTGACCATATGTTTTCTCTTGATGAGCAAACTGTGTACCAGTTCCATTATATTGATAGTAAATTTGCATTGTTAAATTTAATTATTAGAGAACATACCCTTGTAATTGGTTTCATAAATAAATATATGAATTTTATTGTAGCCAGGAGGCTGAATCTGAGAGCTTCAAGGTAAAGACATTGCACCCATGTCAACAAATCATAAAAACCGAGTTTTGTAATCTGATTTACTCAAAAAAATGTCATGGTATTCTTCTGGAATGGATCCTAATAGGTTCAGTTAGGAAAATATGCAATTGATTTATGAGCAACTACTTTAAGGAGCTAGAGTGTTACAAAATCGATTAACTGTTTTTGTTTTTTTTTATTTTCTCTAACAGCCATCATGGTTTGAATAGGGAAGTCCTTAAAAAATAGTGACACTTATATAATAATATTAATGTTTTTATTTTCCATTCTAATCCTCGCTTAGAAAAAAAAAATAATTTTTTTAACTTTGCCAATGTGCAAGTGAAAGTAGTGATAGGACCTAATTAAATTGATATGGTATCAACCATCTAGCAACCAACCTGCACAAAACCTGAAAATTTCAACTAAGTCGGATTAATGTAGGTGTTACGCCTGAATGCGGATTATCAGACACAGATCGAATTTGTTCTTTGACATCTAAAACTTAAAATGCGCATGAAAATTTATGATTCTGAAATAACGAGAAAATTTGTATTCTCATTGTGTTAATGACAAAGCAATGTAGGAACATTATGCATCATTTTTATTTAGTTTTGAGCCCCCCTTCCAATTTCTTTCTTGTTTCAAAACTGTATGCAGGCACATCAGTAGTATATTTGAATATTTTAGCTGTTTTATTGCAGATTTGAAGGGTTTTAACTGCATACTAAGCTGGGCTTATACTAGGCTCAGCTTAATCAATAAGATAAAAAAATATATTATTTATTTTCTTATAAATTATTGCATATAAACCTACCTAACTATGAAAATATTTTTTGAAGTAACATCTCATCGATAAGGACTGATTAATTGGAATGAAAGCAACTAAACAGCAAACAATTAATAAAAAGAAGCCATAATTTGGTAGATGTATGAACAAATGAAAATCTGGTGCAAGCATCACACAACTTCCACATACCACCCTACTTTGAGATGAAATCAATCCTTGTACATTTCAAAACGGCTATTTATTATTCAAAATGACAATACTTTTTCTTACAACATATTTTATTCACAGGTAAGTAAAAGTAAAATATAACTATTGTCAACCATGAAAAATCAATATTTTTTTCATATTTTATTTATTTGACCATTCTTAATTACTATTAACAATGAGAGATGGTTAATTTTTTCAAATAAACAAAATTAGAGGAATTTAACAGTTTTTATTTTTCTGTTGCTATGAAAATTCATCTTTAAGGGTTTTTTGAGGTGTGAAAAACAATTAAATAACTTTGTTCCTGCCAAGAATAAAACAGTTTAACAACAGATAACAAAACCGTGTACTATGGAATTAGAATGGAGATTGGGTCCTCTGGCTATTTCCATTTTCACATCTTAACTGGTAGTGTGCAATCGTTTTCTCCCTTACTCGATTATAGAATTCTTTCATATTTATTCATTTTTTGTTACTAATAAAGATGATAGATGGTTGATTAAAGGTCAAGTGATTGTGCATTAGTATACCAAGTTTAATCAGAATTGTTAGAACTGCTTACCAGAAAATCAAAAAAATTTTATTTAAAGTTGAACTTATAGTCAGCCAATTTTATCGAAAAAGTAGCAGTAACATATATCTACCTTAAATATGTACTTTCAGTTTCTTAGGACTTTTCATTCTTAATCAAGACTGTTCACATAAACACGACCATTTTAGAAGACATAGTTATTTTTGCAATTGCAAAAGATCTCAATCATGCATATTTCCGTCGAAAACTAGAATTTGGAATTTTTCATGATAGCAATATGTCACCTGACTATACATTTCACATAAATAGGTAAATGAAAGTAAAAAAAAAAAAAAAAGTAATGTCACAATTAAACAAATTGGAGAAAGTAATTGAAATAAAGTTAGTGTCTACTTCTTCGTCAGTGGTTCTATTCGGAGCTTAGGAGATCTATTTTTGATTTGACAAGATTGTCTTTTAAAACCTTTGAAATGTTTAATAGATAGAATTGAATGTAAGACATTATTTAAGATATTTATAATTGAACGAGTAATATTCTTCTTGATTAGTGTATTATCTTTTTTAAGATTCAGAACTTTGTGCATTAGTTAATACATATTACAGTCAGTTCTCAACTTATCACCATTCAGACTAATACTTTACAGAAAACAGAAATATGGTTATCTTTTAACCAAATTTTAATTTTTTCATTTAACTTGAAATTGATTCTATCCAATTTGTTTACATCATTAAGTTTCTAGATTCATTCTTTTAAACTGTTCTTCAAGTGAAGGATTCAGTAGGAGATTAAGGTGTAAAATGAAATGAGTACACGTTTAAGAAGAAAAACTGATAGACAAAAAAGATTTTTCTAGTTTTCTTGCAATTCTGATAGGACAAGGGAAACTAAATAGTAAAATGATTTGTTTGAATTTATATAGCTGCACAAAAATGTCCAAAAACCATAAAAAATTGTTTGCCCTGTACCCAATTTATGCCTTCATCAGGCCATCTCGAATAAAAAAAATGGCTGATATGAATTTGTCTTATAATTTCATTTGATATCAGAATCTGTGAATACAAATCCTCTATTCAACCAGAAATTTGAGAGTTAGGTGTTCTTGAGAAGTACTGATGAATGTTAGAAAATCAATAATGCCCTCAGGATATAGAACATATATATCATTAAGTACTCTTATGATCTAGTGAAAAAAAAAAAAATCCAAGATGTTGGGGGTGGAGGGTGTGAACATGTACACTGGGACACCCTGTATATTATTATAATTAATTCTACTAATTCAATTATATCAATAAATTTAAACAAACCTGTTGCAGGAGAAGAGGTTGCATAGATTGCGATGGATGGGGAGGAGGTCTAGGCCTTGGAGGTGATTGTGCAGGTCGCTGGTATGGAGGCGGTGGCGGTGGTGGTGGTGGGGGAGGTCCTCTTCTTCCAGGATAAATTGGCCTTGATAGACTAACAGATCTGTTCACACAACCTGCCTATGATAATAAAATGTTCATAAGTTTGTGCCATCCAAACAAAAAATATTTTCATAAATTAAACCAACAAAATTAATAAATATTTCATAAGCAATATTACTGCCATACCAAAAAACTTCATTTTGTAATGACGATGATGACTTGATTTTGGTAATGAAATAACATTTTACTATTAAAAGTTGTATAATGTTTTTTAAACCAAGAAGAAACACAAAACTGATTTAGAATCATGAAGGTCTTGATAACAGCTTTCAAAATTTATTATCAAAAAGTAAATAATTTTAAACCCTTAATTGCAGTGTAATAATAATAAAAGGTTAGATCATATTTTGCAAAAATTAGTTATATTTTCTGCCAGCTGTTTTCCACTAGAAAATTGATTCAATTTTTATTCAGACTATTATACAATAGGTACAATAAATGTCCTTCAAAAGTAGGTATTGGTGTATTTGGGGTGCATGCTATCAGAAATTTGTTTTATTCGAGAATAACCGAAAATATTGACTCATTATACATCCAATGCTACACATTCTTAAAATTACTTACAAGAAAAAACTTAGCACATTTTTTAAAGTAGGACAACTTTGCTAAAATATGACCCTTATAGAGCTCTTTATGTTTAATCTATAACGAGATACAATTTTTCAAAAAACAACAAATTTTTCCAAATAATGAAAAATTAATATTTTGGCAAATATTAAGGAAACTGTTACTTCTAAGAAAATATTTATTATTGAATATTTAGAAAAATTATTAACTATTTTGTAAAACAATTAGTGCACTCATAGACATCTGTACATACAATACTTCCTGAGATACAATTGATCAATGACCAAACCTTTTTGTTAAATAACAAAAAATTAACTTTTTGTGAATTTATTTTGGCAAATATCAATGGAAACTACAACTCCTATGAAGATAATCTTGATGTGGTGCATTTAACGAACTTAAATTACATTGCTTATCAATATTTGTATGTCCCTCCCAAGATACTAAAATGAGCAAAAAGTATAGGTTTTTTTTTTTTTTTTTTTTAATATAAAACGAACTACTGGTTGTGTGTACCTGAAATAGTACAATACTTACTTTTAAAAGACATTTAAAGTTATACCAGTTGTAATGTCATGGTTAAAATTAAATTATTTTCAAACAAAAAATAATGGTAGAAAATAAGACAAATTTTTGTTGACCTAGAAAATTTTATTGTATTCAATCTAAGAAGGCAGTCTATCTATGGTGACACAATCACAGATTTTCTCTGTTCCTATGGGACAAGACAATCCTTTAATATTTAAATTACCCATTAAGAGATTAATCAAAAGCTTTGAGCTTGTATATATCACTTAAGTACACAAAAACGTATTGCTTGTGGCATATGTGGTCGTCTCAAGAGGTATTGTAAGTTAAAAAAACTAATAAACATTTACTTTCAAGCTTTTAATAAAAATCTTACTTTCAAGGGTATACTTCCATGAAATGAAAGGAGAGCTTTTTTGCATTTAAATAATGTAGTTATAAAAAATTTTTAAACTATAAGTGTACAGATGACATGGTTTCAATATGGAAACTGAAAATATGTGGATTGGAAAGGCTTGTACAGTTGTCCTGAAACATTGTACAAGCAAAATATAGAAAAGGTTATATTCTATTTTGCAAGTTTTTTTTCCTATTTTGGAAAGTAAGTTCCTCAAATGTTTTTAAAAAATTAAAGATATCACAGGAGGTTCCCAACAAAAGAAAAATATTGCATGTTAAAAAAAACAAAAAACATTTATAATAGTTCTAATATATATATATATATATTAGACAAATATATATACATATATATATATATATATATATATCATAAGGCCAACAACATTATATTAATATGACCACAATATGTTGTCATTTTACAACTTAAACCAGTAAGGAAGTCATAGAATAAGAACAATCTGTATCTCAATAAATAACAATGTTTTTATTTATTGGCTTTAACTTGAACAAAAACCTCATGGGCACCACTAAATTATAGTAATGTCATGAAAAATACTTATTATATATATATTTTTTAATGCTAAGCCAACATACTTGGTCAGTTTGGAGCAGGTTGACTAACAATGGACTTGCTTGTGGAACTTCTGGCCGTACTTCAGGATAAGGAGGTGGAGGATAATGGGTTGCAACTGCAGAGTTAACACAAGCCTGTAATAAACATAATAGAAGAATTAAGTGTCAATATAATAATATATAAGTAAGCATTAGACAAAAATCGGTAAAGTATAAATTTTAATTTTTAATCAGTCAAATTAAGTATAATAATCCAAGTTGTATCTACCTTAATAGTAATGAAAGAGACAAACACAAATATTTATATATATAAGCCTAATCAAATAAATATAATAGTTCCACTAAAAATACAAATGCTTATAAATATATGTACTTCATAAAATATATAATTCATATAAAATTATGTATCACAACAAAATGAATAAATTACACATGAATTCCTAGAAAGTATTTGGTATAGTTATTGCCCCAGACACTTTTTGTGTTAACTATAAGAATAATTCTCTACTACATCAACTATATGAATTAGTATCTGGGTCCTTCCACATTAACTCGAGGTATTTTTAAACTTTAACATATCAGATTTTTTTCAAATTTTGCACAGATATAGGTATAGTCTTGGAGAAATGTGAAATTTCATTGAGATATGTTCAACTGTTTTTGAATTACAGAGCTGTAAAGTAAAGTCCTGATAAATGGGCAAAAAACACAGAACGAGTTTTGATATTGCTGCAGAACCTTCCTGATTTTAGTTAGAAATAAGAGATGGGTGTCATTTTACAATATATTCCATGCCCATTCATATGATATGCAACACTAAATAGTTTATGATAAGTAAACACTTCTCAAAATACAATTTGAAATTTTTATTTTCTCAGAAAGTGCACAAGCACCTGATTCAATTGAAAAAAATATTTTCAATACGGTTAGGGTAATGAATGCAAATGGTAAGGTGTTTTTAACCTTTAATCTTTGATTGGCAATGTTTTATCAAGAAATATTCTTATCCAGCAGTTTTGATGGGCTGAACAAGCCAAGTCAACACTGGTAATGTTTTCCACTGTCCATCAAGCAAGTTTTACAAGGGTTAGGATTTAACTTTTATGTTATTTTTGCTGACAAACACAAACTGCCAGATTTTTCAAATTGCTGAGGCAAAAAGAGCTTCCCTGCTTCCAATTAAAAATCTTTCTCATGAAAGCAGAGGTTTATGACATTATTTTGCTTATGTATTGGGCAATGGATCTATCTAAAAAAAAAAAAAAGACAATCTTTTAGAGAATTCTTTGAACCTTGGCTATAAGATATAATTACATACCAAACTAATATGTTGCCCTTTCTTTTCACCTTGTAATCTACAACCAGGAATGTATTGTGACTTGTTGTAGTTAACATGCTAAAATAACTAATTTTTTCGTCCTACTTGTATAATGGGAAAACAACATTTTCCTGCTTTAGAGAACTTTTGATTCATTGGTATCATTATCATTTTATGACATAAAATCCACCAATACCTTGTGTTCATTCCCAAAACTGTTGAAAATATTTTTGAAAAATGTTTCAATGGAATCAGAAGCTTTTGAAAAGAAAAGAATTTTCTAGCTTATTAATTGTTCCATTATTCATGCCTGAATCATGTTTATTTTCTGAAACCTTTAATATTAGCATTGCTGTAATAATTAATATGAATAAAGAGGTAAATTTATGAGAACAGAGTTTTAGTTTTAAATTTTTTTAACATTCAATCCATTTCCGTCAAAATCCTCTACTTTACATTAACACAAACTATTAAAGGAATAAATTTTAAAATACATACTTTCAGTTAAAATAAAATTTTTAAATTATATTTTGAGAAATATTAACTTATATTAGCCTATTTAGTGTTGCATACAATATAAAAACGTATAGAATATACTGTAAAATGACACCCATCTCATATCTGTAGCTAAATTTGGGAAACTTCTGCAGCAATTCCAAAATTTATTGTTCTCAGTTTTCTAGTATATTTATGAGGACTTAACAGCTCTGTAATTCAACAACGAGAGCACATATTTCAATAAAATTTCAAATTTTTCCATGTATATACCTATACATCTATACAAAATTTGAAGTAAATCTGAGATGGTAAGGTTCAAAAGTATAATAAGTAGACACACATCTTGGAAATTTGATAACTCAAAGTAAAATCCACCTCCTTTCAACTTCAACTCATTAAGTTCTGACTGTAATTATCACAGAAATATTTAAATGGTTAACATGCAATATATACCACATCAAAATTGGCCTAGTCATTCAAAAACAATAATGAAAGTTTCCTCATCTCTCCCTAATGAAGGATCTGATTAAAAACCATAAAATCATTACAGTGAAACTTCTCTTAAACGGACATAAATGGGGAATGAAAATTCAACCACTGACAAGAAGTATATTTTTATGAGAAAATGCATTTTAAAAATAAAAATCTGACTAAAATTTGAAACAGCACAAAAAGTGAGTTGAATTTTTTGTCATTTAAGCTCCCCTATATGTTTGCACATAAACATATTGTGATGCTTTCTGTACAATTGACTCCTCCTTTACAGGTTTCATCAAGTACCACTGTTTTATTTGGCAGTGGTCTAAAAAATAAAGCCAGCACATTGCAGTTAACCCTAAAACGGGTGATGTCTCATACAAGGTACACAACCAGCCTTTTTATTCCAGCTTGACAAAACCATCTATAAACCATGCTATGAATATGACGACCACTCATTTTCAAAAAGTTTTTTTTTTTCTTATCAATATTGCCAAGTTCTGCTCACTGTAAAGATTTTTTTTTTTTTTACATCGTAAGGACCACCCACTTTCCTCTCTTATGGAAACATTCCATTATCATCCTTTTCACAAACCTGGCAAATCTTCCAACAGTACAATATCTTAATGATCAATCAGTCTTCTTTCAACCCTGTCAAAACCAACCTATTTCAAAAAAGATTCCTATCAATAATAGAATATTACAATCTTCCTTCCTATTAGTTTAGATTTCGCTCTTAACATTCTACTGTTCAGCAAGGACTTTGAGTAGTTGACCAAGATCATGGGTACCAAGTTTTATTTAACACCAGACCTTCATGCAGAGTAAGTGTTATAAATCTTCAACACTTTTGTAGTAAATTTTTTTTATCAATTCCCTCTACACAAATTATGGGTCACAAATCATCAAATGCTGAAATATTAATAATATGTTCTATACAATACCTTAGCTTCCCTGGATACAATAGCTGATGCTTGAGCCATAGAATTAAATGGGAAACGTGTTGCTTGTGGTTGAGAAGAACTAGTTGCTGGCACTAAAGGAGGTATAGAGCTTGCTGCTGGCGCAACCACGTTAGGAGGAGTAGAAGGAGCACTCACCCTTACAGATATAACCTATTAAAGAATTACAATAAATAAATATATATATATTGGCTTGCATGATGCTAAGATTTTTCAAAATTTTGGAATTATTAACAACTTCAATTGATGAAAGCATACTCAGCTGAGATAATTTGAATAGAATGTTTACTTATTGATAGATTTATGTCAATGAGAAGATTGTTGACCATGGATAATATCAAACTAAGGTATGGACCTCAAGCTTATTCACACAAATATTTATAAATTTGACTTTTCACATACTGCTTAAGGACTATTATTACACTATTTTGATCAATAAGTGGTACAGTAAACTTTACCTGACCACTGGGTAGCTGCACCGATAATATGCCAAGCCTTGCTAAGACTTCACCGCCAGCTTCTGCAAGCACTCTTAACCTTTCAGCTGCTTCAGCTCCAATAGAAAAGGTTACTCTGACAGAGTTCCATGGTTCCATCTTCCTTACCCTTAATCTTTCATCAGACCCTGCATAACATAATACACATTAGAGTAATTAAATTAAGTGCTACATCGGCCAGCATTATTATTTTTTACTAACATTTTAGGGAAACCTGAAGATAAGGAAATGTATTCAAAATCATTATGCACTCAAATAAGCCCCACACAGTAATTTTATTGACATAAATCAAACCAGTATTATATTTATTATTGATCAGTATGCATGGAAGAAATTATTTTTTATAGCCATTTATGACTTATCTCTACGTCTTACCTGAAATGTTTATCCCTTATTTGTTTTTCTATATTTTAATTCTATTCAACACTCCTCGTTCACCAGTTTTAATTCTTAATATATCTATAGTAAGGGGAAGTATTGCAATCCTGAACAATTTAGAATCTGAGTTTTCAACAGAAACACTCACAATTAAGGTACCCTGAGTCCAAAAAAACAGGCATGCAAAATGGTTAGAGTGTATATGCATGGTAACAACTAGGCAAAAAATAGAAAGTTGTAAAATGAAATTAATAATTTTCTGAGGGAAATGTTGCTAAGAACCTTATCCGCTGATCCTTTTCTCTTTCTGACCCTCAATACCACCTGACCAACATACAACGTATTAAACAGAAATTAATAATGTTTCCACTGAAATAAAGCGAAGAATCACAGCGGCTAACAAATGCTATTTAGGTCTGTTAAAACAGTTCTGGAGCAAGCTCATTAGCAGGAAAACAAAGGTCCATTTATATAAAACTCTAATTAGGCCTGTCCTAAAATACGCCTCCCAGACATAGACCCTATCCACACAGGATAGAAATAATCTGTTGGTCTTCGAAAGGAAGATCCTTCGATGAATCTATGGGCTGGTAAGGGATGAGGAAGGCTGGAGAAGAAGAAATAAGGAACTCTATGAGCTGCTCCAGAATATAGATATTATGACCTTTGTTGGGCTGGGACACCTTGGGTGGGCAGGACATGTTGCATGCATGAGTCCCGGCGAAATGCCTAAAAGAGTCATGGAAGAAGAAATCCATAGATTATTTAAGCCCTAGATGATAGTGTTATTGGATGTAAGTATATATGTACTATTTACATAAAATAAAATCTTCAATTTTATTTTTTATTTTGTTAAAGGGGTGGTTAGTATTATGGAATGGTCTGGATTTGCAAGGTTTAGATTAGTGAGAGTTCACTGTATGTATTAATTTTTTTCTGATACTGACAAATTTAGGCTATATAGTCCATAGTGGACAAAATCCACCCAGGTGAATTGTGACCCATTAGTTCTGCACTAAGTTGTACCATGCAAACAAAAAACACATCTCTCCAAACAACAACTTCACCATCCAATCTCAGTTTTTTTTGTTCCGTAATCTTACCCATATCCATGTTGAACAGATCCACAATCTAGAACTCCATCCTGACCAATGTTTTCAATAGAACTCAAGTACACAATTTTAATAATTCCTAAATTCAGTTAAGTTCAACATTCATTCGTCTGATGCTCTAAACTTCCAGTTTCTTCAAAATTGTTACATGCATTACCGTTAAAAAGCCAATATGGACATTGAACTCTAAGGTTCCAATCCTTACTAGCCCAAATCCCCTTGGTTTTAATTAGTTCAGATAAGCTACTGTATTAATTATTCGGACAAAAGTAAAAATAGTGTTCTTTGTCCTTTCTTTTTCCTAGAAAAAAGGATGGTTAACACTTTAATGAATAAAAATCCCACATACAGATAGGTATAGGTCTATCCGTTTCCTTTTGAAGATTTTCATGTACCCTCATGAAACACACACACTCAAACTAACATTCTGTATAAACATGAGGTTTCCAATATATTCACAGAACTGGCTGGCTTATGAATTTAAGCACTGTCACACCATTTCAATGATGATAAGACCTATCCGATATTAAAAACTGATCAATAGTCAATGAACTCTTGGACCACTACTTTTGGTATTCATTCACGTGTAAGATGATTCGAGACTAAGAGGGTACTTATAAAACTTTTCATCTCCCTCATACAGGTAGACCAGCGTACATGAAAACGAGCACATTGTACTACTAGACAAGTTTAAACTGTTCATCACCCTTATCTCACTTTTTTTTATAATTTTTCATTTTTCTACCATGGCTAATGTTAAGTGTTTTAATTTTTCACTTTCAACATTACTAAATTATAAATACTACAAAAACCAACAAAAAATATATTGAGGAAAGTAATAATTTAACTGTTACAAATGACTGGAGACTGAAATTTTTTTATTTCCACTTCCAACTAATTCAGAAGTAATTAAATTTTTAAACACTACAAAAAACCAATAATGGGAGATGAAAAATATGTTTTACTGTGGAGAGCAAAAATTTAAGAGTAAACTAAGATTAGAAACTGAAAGAGAAAGAGTATAACTTTTAATCTCCCTCGCACATATTGACAAACATTTAAGAAATAATGAGTGCAATGTCAGACTACTAGATATGTTTGTAAACTCTTCATTCATATCCAGCCTTTTGATAATTTTTCTTTTTTCTACCAGTTACTGTTGAAAATTTTCATTTTCAACTTCCACCGGGTTTCAGTTTAATTAAACTTTAAACACTACAAAAACCAATGGAATAATAGAAATTAGGTGCAGTATACGCATCACACAACTTTCACTTACTACCCTACATACATTCCCAAATTTTGTGTAGATAGGTGAGCTCACATTGAAGTTTTCCTTATTTTTGTGATTTTCAAAAAAAAAAATCTTAAGATCAGGGAAGGTAAAAATTATGAGCAAAAATTTTTTTTATTTTTCTGTTGTAAATTCATTAAATTTTAAGATTTCTCGGGGTAGGAATAATTAATATAAATTTAGTTCCTGCTATGAATACAACAGTGTATAAGAGTGTAAAACAAAGTCGAATAGCAAATGGCAGTCTCGGCTTGTCCCGTATGAATAGGATATTTTTAATTTTCCATTTTTCTCCTTTATTTAGCTAAGAAATTCTTTATTATTTTGTATTTACCTATTGTTTATTATTGCTAACAATGAGAACTGTATATTTTTTCTACTTAACAAAATTAAAGGTACTTCAGAGAGAGAATGATCACTTAATTCTGCAATGACATGGCGAGTTTAATAAAAATCGTTTATTTTTCAGGAAATAAAAAAAATAATTGAAAAATCAAATCCATAGAGTGACACCTCTGGTTAATCAATTTTATTGAAAAAGTTAGTCACATCCCAGGCATATACCTGCAATAAATATGTAATTTCAGTTTTGTATGATTTTTCGTATTTGAGCTAGGCTGTTCACAGACACACAAACGGACTATTTTGGGAGACTAGGTTTTTTTGGACTCGGAACTCAAAATATGTATTTCCATCAAAAACTGTAATTCAAAATTTTTCACTATCGTAATAATTCCCTAACTACATATTTCATATAAAGGTAAGTGGAAGTAAATATATATATATATATTGTAATAATCAAAAATTTATTAAAATAAAATGAATGGAATTTTATATTTTTTTTTAACTTAAATTCTCATATCTTAAAAAATAGCTTGGGTTCAAATTAAAAACTTTAATATTAAATAGATAATAGAATTTTATTTACATTTTATAATATAAAAGACTCTTAATCTCAGGGCGGGTTGCTAGGCAATCAGAAACAGACACTTTTACTATTCACACTTAATTAAATTAATATCTATTTTACACAGGTATTTAAATTTAGGTATAACAAAACTAACCAATTTCACAATCTTCTTTTGATGATTCTTGGTATCTTCTTTTCTATAACGCTATTTCCTACCGTCAAAAATGGCTTCCAGTCCTTCCAAAAAGCTATGTCTCTCTCACAACAATGGCTTCCAATCTTTCCCGCTTCCACCCGACTGACGTCCTCTCACCAGGCAATCCAAACTCAGAGTTCCTTCGAGAGTGACTCTCCGATGTCTCCCTTTTCAAGATGTCCACCCTTGCTAGACCAAAATTGATAAGGCCGTCCTCATCCTGGAAACATCGTGTCCCATCCGCACCCAAACAACGAATGAATCCCAAAAACCAAAACCTTTCTTGATGTTCCATGTAAACATCGATTATTGCACAACAGTTAGGGATTTTTGCAAATGATTTACTTTCTGAATATTATCCATTAACACTATTTCTCGACTTCTATTTTTTCTTAAATTTACTGTATTTTCAATTATGATGGGAAGAGTTAAAATAGTTT
>NW_027116161.1:1463966-1503380 GCF_000696795.3 Halyomorpha halys
GCCATCTTGGTTTTGTTTTGAATCACGAATTTATTATGGACAATGAAAATTGGTTAGCTTGCTTTGTGGTTCAACAAAACCAATGAACAATATTAAAATGATACATAAAATAAAACATATTAAAAACCCTTAATACATCAAAATATACAATTTACTCAAAAAGAGCATATTACAATATATTACTGTGGTGAGTAATGATTCACATTTAATGGACAAGTACTGAAAGAGTAAGAGTATAATGCTCCAATTCCCTCACACAGATAGACGAGCATTCATAAAACGATGAGCAGTAGGAAACTACTAGACACATCTAAACATATTACTTTCCAGGTTTTTGATCATTTTTAACACAGTTAACCTTCAGTTTTCATTTTCCACTTCCTCAGGGTTCAGATATAATTACAGTTTAAATACTACAACACTAATAGTGATAAAAAAAAAAATCTTTTACTGTGGAGAGTAATATTTCATGTGTAACATACGATTAGAGACCGGAGAATACAAATATGACTTCCTATCTCCCATAAAATGCATTGACAAATATTCATGGAACACACCATCAGACTATAAAAACTACACTGTAAATGAATAAAAAAAGGACGTATAAATACGCCAAACGTGAACAAAATCAGGTACAGGTAGGACATATGAATACGTCCTTGAAATATATATTGCGCCCTGGAACGGGCAGGACATATATTTTCGAGAAAAAAAAAAAAAAAAAAAAAAAAAAAAGAAGGCATTGGTCATCCGTACACACTTTAATAATAATTAACTTTTTGATAGTGTGTGTAGAAATTGCTAGATAACAATATAGTGAAAACCAACCCAAAGACATCAACAAGCAGCTCTTCACCTAAACCACATGCTTAGTTGAAAGGCATTGAAAGGAACAAATCAAAAGTGATATAGGCAAAACTAAATCTAGAAAATGCCGAGTTTGCTACAAAAAAGGTGAATGTACATACTGGTGTCCGGATTGTAAGGTAATATATCACACGGAAATTGAATTTTTAGATATATATTTGTTTCAATTTTTTAAACTCAAATTTTAATTTTATTTTTATTTTTTTTTTTTATTATTCTACAATTATTAATATTTTTATATTTTTTATTGTGTATCTAAATAAAAGATATATATTTTTTAGTAATGTTTATAAAATTTATAATTTTTTGATTCAATGTTTCCATTTTTTTGTTGGTATTCTTTTCTATTTCTTTGTAATTTCGTATTTTCCTTTGTGCTTGATATATAAATAATCAGAAAAATATATATTCCATAGTCTTTTCATTTATTTTAAGCATAAGTAAACAAAAATAATAATATGAAATTAAGTCCTCTGGGCATGACATACTCAACAATCCTAGTGAAAGATTTAGCACCTGTTATAAGCTGCGTAATTAAAAAAGAAGGGAATTCCCCGGTTAACAGGTTAAGATGCACAATGTTTGCTTTTAATTAGTTGAGATTTTTCTTCAAAATCTTTAAAACATTTTGTCCATTTTTAAGCTTAGTAATTAAAATTAAGATTATTTATTTTAAAAGAACAAATAATATTTTTCCTTTTTAAATGCTTGGTAAACGAATAGTCTTTTTCAAGAAAATTCAAAACTTTATGTATGTAAGTAAAAAAACCCTATGAAAAAAAATGTCAGGAAACGCGCAATGTATTTACTTAGTTCATCACGCGAGGCCTTGGACCTCTAAAGTCTGTCATGCCAATAATAATGTATGTAATATGTATTACCAGTATTTAATTTTAAGAAATAATGGTGCCAGAATGGTATGGGTATTCCAAATTACTGGTCTAAAAAAATAAACACATAATCAATCATTACTATCTAATAATAGTTCTTTGATATGTAACAAGTAGGATGTTATATATATAATAAAATAAATGCTTTTAACTATCATAATATTTGTAATTGAAAGAGGTACCAGAATGCAATGTTCAGGGCTGCAGCACTTAGAGAAATCTAATATAGTTACAGAGCTGGAATTATTCGATTAATAAGTTACTTTACCGTTCCATAACATCATTAGTTCACTAGTGAAAGATGGAGTAAGCTGTAAGATTATTTATGTGAGAAGTTGTATGAAACAAGTACATGTTTGTACTGGACTTGGACAAAGATCATTGGAGTCTTAGTCTAGTTTTCTTGGAATTAGATAGTTTTGAGAAATTCAAGGCTGCTGGACACCCTATAAATGCTAATGTAGTTTTTTTGACAGATTCTCATGAAAAAATCTAGTTGTGATATTGATCTTTCAAGCAGCGAACAACTCAAATGGGGCATGAAAACAAATATACAAAAACTAAATATGTAGTAATTAGTAGGAAACAAGAGGTATAAAATTAAATCTCGTAATGATTGCACATATCACAGCAGTCAGTGAGGATATAAACTGAAAACTCCTTGAAAGGAAAAATTATTTATATTTAAGATTGTTCTTGAGGATAGCCAAATTGGCCAAAACATTGGACTGTTGATATAATAGAGTGTTGAGACTTGACATGGATACCATTTGATTTATTTAAAAAAGAAATAATTTACATTTGTTTATCAATTTGTTCTCTCACACGCAAATATAGCCTTGGGTTTCAACAATTAAGCATCATAGCAAGCTACAAGCTTAAGGAATCCATTATTTGTAAGCACCCAGGTAAGACAAGAATAGGAAGAATTAAGTACTAAAGTAAAAACATTATGCAGTTACCTTTACATACAATACTACGAAGTTCTTTGAGAATAGACCTGAACCTTCGGGGAAAGGCAGGATCTGAAAGATCCCCAGTGCATGTAATTACTGTTTCGGCTGGAGAGAGGGTCCGACCAGGGCGGACACAACTATCTACCGCCATGTCTGGTCTGAAATCAAAATAAAATACAAAGTTAAATAATCAATAAATTAAATATTTGAATGACACTATTACAACAGAACCCCACCACTTAACTGGCAGTAAAAAGAAAATAAAGTCTTAAGATAAAATTAAGGTCAGTAAAACAAAATCAAATAACTTGATCTAATAAATTTAACTTCATGATGTATCCATACACGAGGGCTGTCCAGAAAGTAACAGCATTTTGAAATAAACAATTCACAAGTTGAAAAACTCAAAGTTTATTATATGAATTTGAAAGGTACACTCTTAAGCTATTTTTCTACATAATCACCATTCAAATTGAGACATTTATCATACTGTGGCACAAATTAAAAAAAGTCAAAAATTTCTCTCTGTAGAAAATTCCACCACTTATGAAGTGCAGTCTGTGATTTGGTTTTTGTTGGCTCAAAACAACAGGCTAACTGAAATTTAGTATCAACTTTGTGATGTTTCGGGCAGAGAATAATGAGTGAAAGCCGAGTGAGGCAATGGTGCATTGATTTTAAAAATGACGGTACCAGTGTTCACGACGAGGACCGCAATGGTAGGCCTAGCTAGCTTTGTGACTGATGATCTGGCAATGCAAATCAATGACAAAAAATCATGAAAACCGAACTGATTACAGAACTGTCGGAACATTTCCCCCAAATTTCACGGAGTTTGGTGCATCAAATTGTGATGGAGAAGCTTGGTTACCACAAATTTTGTGCTCAGTGGGTTCCGAAAATCCAAATGGAAAACTATAAGAAACAGAGACTGGCCGCAGCACTGACCTTTCTCCAAGAATACAGCACAAATGGTATCCAGTAATGCAGTTCTGGATCGTATCGTAACCGGGGACGAGACTTGGGTGATGCATGTCACCTGTGAAACAAAACAGCAGTCGATAGAATGGTACACACATTCTCCCAAGAAACCACGAAAGTGTTTGTAAGCCCTGTCAGCAAGAAAGATCATGGCTACTGTTTTGAGACTGATGCACCTAAGTTGATTAATTTCAATTGGTCTGTTGTTTCGAGCCAACAAAAACTGAATCACAGACCGCACTTCACAATTGGCGGGATTTTCTACAGAGAGGGTATTGAAAAACTTGTGCCACGGTATGATCAATGTCTCAATTTGAATGGCGATTATGAAGAAAAATAGCTTAAGAGTGTACCTTTCAAATGTATATAATAAACTTTAAGTTTATCAATTTGTGAATTGTTTATTTTAAAACATCTGTTACTTTCAGGACAGTCCTCGTACAAACCATCTATATACAATTTTTTTATTTAATTTTAATTTAACAAATACATAAGTTAATCTTATGTTAAATTTTGTAATACACTCCAGATCAACCTGTGAAGCCTCAGCTGCAACTAGGATGGCTAAGTGGGGTTCTTTGGTAATTTACTTTAATCCAACATTAGAAAAAGGATTATAATAAATTGATGAAATAATGATTTCTTATTTTATTTTTAAACACTAAATGTAACCTGTTAACCAAATTTTAGAATTCAAAGATGAAAATTGTTTATGAGATTACCTGTAAATAATAAAGAAAGTCTACAATCAACACATCAATAAAATAATTTACACATAATTTAATTTAGAAGGAAGCAAATCATATTACGTATTTTTATGTTTAATATTGAAGCACAGGAATAATAATGTTATTAAAATAAAAATTGAACAGGGTTCACAGGGAAAGTTATGCTACATTTATTGATAACCATATTCAGTGCTGTGGAAAAACAAGAACTTACACAACTGCTGTATCAGACAGAAATGTAATAAATAAAATTATACAGAAACAATTTAAGTCACTAAATCATATATATCATAATTATTATTACAGATCAAGCCAATGGTAATTCAAAAACAACTGTAAAAATATCTACCAAAAATACACTACAGTAAATTCGGCATTAACCAACATATCCAGACACCTGAACTGGCATTTTCAAGTATTCTGCTAATTAGAATAGATTTCTTTCATGTTGCAATAGAAGATTAAGAATGACACATGAACTTCTTAACTTTAATTTAAGACTTTCAAATGTGTTAGAAAAATGTTTATATTAGATCCAATTACAAGTACCAACACAATGCAAAGTAGGTCAAAGAGCAAACTTAACACAAAAAAATCCAAATTTTGAACATTTAAGTGAAAATTGTATGTACCATAAGCTATACTATTAAGTGATATTTAACCCGAAAAGTAGGCTTTAATTTTTTATACTACAATTCAATAAGACAAGTTACAGCAGAAACAAAAGATATAAATATGGTCAGGGCAGTGGTAATGTAGAACATAGTTTTTAATTATTTATTGATTTCCGTCGTTTCAACCCAGAATGTAGTTTTTCATCAGGGCTATTGTAATAGAGATTGTAAACAATGTACTAAGGGACTTGAAGTTCTTATTGACTGCAGCCCTGACCACCCCCTTCAAATTTAAATATGGTCAATCATCTATATATAATATGAATAAAAACCTTGTATTTTTTTCTTATTATGTATTTATTCAATAGAAAGAATAGGTTTTTTGCTGGAATGTACTGAAGGTATGTAACTATTGAAACACAAAACTTTATTGATTAAATATTAAAGTAAATAATACCTTTAATCGATTTAGGTTTAAGATGCATCCAATGTTTTGTAAACATATGTTATGCCTTATGGTTGGTTTTTATATTTCTATTCAATATATATTGATCAATTTGGAATAAAGAAATCAGTTGCAATAACAAGCATATCTTTATTTTTTTATATAGTGAGTTACAGTACATTGAAATACTTGGATAAATTCAACACATAAACAAAAGATAACAGCTAGAATTTTTTCATTTTTTTTCATAATTTAATTATGAATTAAATTCAAGGAGGAAAAGTAATAAAAATTATAATTTTACCAGTATCACCCTTGAGTGAAGAAGCACAGAATTTGCTACATTTTCAATGTAATGTAATGATACATTTTTTTAATATGCTAAATTTAAATAAGTCAGGTAACATTGGACCCGAAAAATATTGAGGTTTTGCACTTCCCAAGATCTTTCTTTTGGATTCATTTATTACCCTCAAGAGAAATTGCAAGTCTTTGCTTATAGGTAAAGTTGTTTTAACACCAATTGAGAAGTTGAAATGTTAATTTACAATATACCTTATCTTTTGTCACAAGATAATTTTGTATCAGTCACTGATTATAAACTTAATCCATTCAAAGTTGACTTTTTTTTTTGTTGTAAAACAAAACTTCATTGTAAAGTTAAAATTAAAAAAAAAAAATTTGAATTTTTTTGTACTAAATTTACGATTCGGCTCATTACGAGATGATTTCAGAACACAATCTGAAAGGAGATTTACTGAATAGTTTAACAGGCATTACTGTGAAAAGGTGGATGTCATGGTGGCCCTATACTTGACCTCTAAGGTCGTCTCATCTAAATTCTCTTGAGTTTTATCTTTGAGGTCATTCAATATATATTGTTACAATAAAGAGCAAATTAATTGAGTAATACAAAATATATGACAACAGTACATAAACATCTAAGATATCACGGTAATAATGAATAGAATAAAAAAAAAATACCAAGAAAATAATAGGCACTTTTGAAGTAGTACTTTTAACTTAAACATAGCAGTAATTATTATATAGTAATGAATTTTATGCTTAAATTATAGAAACTTGAAGTGAGGAGTGGATACGTATAATAAGGGCAATGTTGTGTCTTGCTAATTAATCAAAAATATAAAGGTTGTTATTAATAAAATTTAGAACCATGTGACAGTATATATCAATAACTGATTTGAAAAGGGATTAGCTTCCATGTAATCTCAAGCAGCACATTTTAGCAATTTTTTTGAATCACCTGTAATGCTAACATAAAAAATAACAGAACTAGTAGGGTTCAAATGAAAATATATTAAGGAATATTGAATTGCATGTGTTTTATATAAACATATATTCGATTAAAATCCTGACAAATAAAATGTATTCCTCATTTATTTATTTAAAAAAATTTAGATAAACGAATGCATGATAATTAACTAATTTTTTTACAAGCAAGAATACAAATAAATGCTTATTTAGATTAATTGGGTAACTTTCAATAAAATTGGTAACTATTGGTAAATTTGAACAATTTTATCTCCCGTTATAAAAATTATAATCATAGGTCACCCTCAACCAATGAGGCTTTTAAGCTTGTCAGAAATTTTCATTTAGTAAGATGTAATTAGTTTTAAGTAAAAAAAATAAATTAAAAATCATATCATGATGTTAGATAGTACATCACAATGTCATGATGGAGGAATAATGCACCACAACCTAAAACCAAGGAAATGGGATCATTACATTACAATCAAGTGTAAAACCAATATGATATCTTGCAATTAAATACTTAAAATTAGACATTATTAACAAGCCTTTAAACCATGATGAAGAAGTAAGGGTCCCTAAACAACTCAGATCAAAATTTTGAATCCCTACAGAGATACTCTGGATTTATTCAGAGGTAACCCAACCTAATCAGGTATAATAGCAACCAGCATATGGCCAATTATTTACTCCTCTCACTACCTACTAGTCTCAAATTAACAAGAAACAAACAATTCGATTAAAAAGAAAGTATTATAAAAAAAATTTCTTTCCTTAATGTTTTACATTTCAGACTAATCTAATCTGCAACAAACAATTGCAAGTACCACAACAAGATACCTCTTAGATAGATTCTTTGATGAATAATATACATTAAAAAATTAAAATTTCAAATTTCCAATTAAAATCGTCAAACTGAAAATAACCATTTTGAGATATTAACATCTACAACACTTAAATTAACATAAAAGAGTGCAAGATGAATGTAAATTTAAAATATTTTCTTTAATGGAGGTACATTAAAATAAATAAACAAATAGAATAATAAGCGAAAGAAAACAGGTAAAGCAACCAGGTAAGTAAAACTGAACAGAACTGTAATATAAAAAATACTGCAATACATAAAATAATTAACTAAACATAGGTGAAATTCAGGTATCCTTGTAAGGTAAATTGGGCAAGATAACGAAGAAATTAAATTTATAAAATATTTAACTGTTAGGTAACATAGCCCAACTCATGACTTAGAATAAGCAGTTAACTATCTTTTAACATATGGATAATATTATAAAGTAATGTAGAACTCAATAATAAATACATACAATCAATACAATACACGTAATTTTAAAGCTATTAAAAAAAGGATCTTAATAAGGTAGATTTATTATGCGAGGAGTGACAAATGAGTCAAATCAACCAATACTGCTATAAAACATAAGTAAATATCGTTTCAGTACAGATGATGACAGAAATGAGCAAATTATAATAATATTAACTTGCGACATTAAAAGTTATATAATTTAAATTTTCAAAAAATTCCAAGGTATATATCTCATAAAATCCTTACATGACATCCCGAAACTATTTATATCTATAGTAAGCCATAGTATGATAATATACAAAATATTGTCACTTACAATTTAGAAGCTAAAGTTTGAAGTAAAAATGGTTTAAATCGCTCTTAAAATGTAATATTTAAATATTTGTTCAGTGCATCTAAAGTACAAGCATGTCTAGAAAAGTTCACTATTTAACAGGTAGTTTTAATCGAAAGTTAAAATGGATAACATTATTTGAAAAGTAAGGAAGATTGTAGATATAAACCTACAAGGCTAATAAAAGTATTAACTTAAAAAATCAATTAATATTTAATAAGGAAGAAATTACTAATGAAACATATAACTATTCCATTAAACAAAAAACTTTAAAGAATGGTGAACATGAGATAATCACAAAAACGTCATAAAAAGTTCATATTAACATAATAAAAACAAAATTAAGAATGAACCTGACCATGAGAAATAAGTCAAATTAAGATTATGGCATAAGGAATGTAAACAATCACTAATTAATATCAAATTCAGGTTATGGCTTAAGAAATGTTAATATGGTCACTAATTTATGTCAAATTTTCATATATCAGAAGTTAGAAATTGATGGAAAATTAATTTGAATCACTGCTGAAGAGGGAGATAGATTTAATTATTAACAAATATGACATACCAGCTTTAAAGTTTTACTCTGTACATGAATGATTGAAAGCTATGAATATATTTATACTTAGCACATGAAGAACATAACAATTAGAATATTATATCTCTACGTGCAAAATTTTAAACATATTTTATAAAATAATAACAACTTCCTTGACTTTTTTTTATGTAAATGAGAATATATTAGAACTGCAGAGTTAAGTAGAATCCCCAAATATAGAAGTAGTTGCACTATCCTAAGGTTTATAACTGTAGAAGATATGATTTTTAATCAGAACTAAATTGACAGGACTTAAAAAATTCAGCTAAGTAATAGACGAAGTCACTTATATGACAATTCATTAATTAGAAAAAAAGTAATAGCATCTATAATTTGAAACTAAGGTATTCTGAAGGAAAGCTATCATTGCTAACTAAAAAGTATTTGTTTTTCTGTTCGGCAAGCATGAAAAAACTAGTTAATGCTCCCATAAAAACACCTATACAAAAATTAGGCAACTTTAACAGTAGTTCTGGGAAATTAAAATAAAATAAGAAATATAAGCTTTAGAAAGTAGTACATTAACAGTTTTTACAACCAATATCCACTATAATATCACAAAAATTTAACTGAAGTAAGATATGTTTATGTAAACAATTAAATGGACTTACAGGAAATATTGAAAATGCTGTAGATTCCAAATTGGCGCAGAACACAGATACCATCAGTAAAAATTTGGTTTGCTACTTGACAAGATCACTATTAAATTTCCGAAAATTTTTTACTGTCATCACCAACCAGTTTACCTACCACACGCCCCCTTGCCACAAAGTCAATGTAGAAAAGATGAAAAAAAACACTATATAATTTATTGCACTGGCATTTAAATATTCTAAAAACAGCTTCTTCATAACCAAGTAATATGCAGAGAAGGAAAAAGTGATACGAAGGAGGTTCGTGATAGCTGTTAACCGTCCTCCATTTTGGACAGGGTTGGGGCCTCGTTATGTGAGCTAACTACTTCTTAGGTCCAGATTGCTGCTTCGATTTTAAACCAATATGGTACACCTTAACGAAACATTATCCACTCAATAATTAGCTATAATAAAAATAGATTACTGGTTCGAAAAATTCACCACTAGCCGGATTATGCTTATGACGCACTCACACAAACACACACATACACTGTGGTCGCTTTGACGGTAGATAAGTACTTACTGTCTGATTAGACACACATTACTGCTTGTTAAAATACCCCTTCTTTTAAAAGAATACGAATATTCTTAGGGGGCTTAGTTTTAGTACATAAACCGGCTGAAAATGAGGTTTTTTATGTAATATCACACTAAAACTGAACAATAACAGAGGAGGCCATCTTGAATCTCCTAGTTGAACACACACTGAAAACTTGACATGCGCCATCGATCCGTAGGCTCAGTTATGAGCCATGTCGTAATCAAGAAGGCATAGATAAGAATATTTACCCGCGAAAACTATTTAAATTCATCTCAAAATAGGGTATAATATTGTATTCCCTTTTTCAATCATATTTGCCAATAGATTATCCCATTCCTTTAAATCTTGAGCGTTTCTCAGTATTTTTTGTTATCAGTAACATTTCAAACACTGAAAGTGTCTCACTCACAAGAGCTCCAATCTTGTCAGACTGTAGTGAGAAAAAATAACGCAGCCTTCTGGTAACTAAGACGTTCTGTGGACATTACAGAGGTTTTTAACCCAAGGGTTCAGCAATTCATTTACACAGCAATAATAAGACCTAAAATTTATTATGGAAGTATAATGTGGTGGATAGCCCTACATAGGTCTTACCATGAGCGAATGACCAGTCTTATCCAAATAATTGCCTGTATTGGCACAACAAAACGAAGCAAAAAAAAACGTTGCGCACAACACACACTGAGGCATTAGAAGTCTTACTTTCTTTTATACCGCTCTTCTTATTGATTAAAGGTGAAGTGTTATTTGCTTATTAAAGAGAGAAAGAAAATAGACAGTAGAAAGAGATGGATGAACCTGTTGGCCATTTGAACATAGCCAAATTGGTGGAAAGGGAGCTACCAATATCACTCACTAAAGCTGGACAGAACACCCACTTTTAGCAAACAAAAGCTAACAAAAATTAAAAATTTTACTACTCAGAGTTTGAATTTGAGAATCATTATTCTGTAAACAGAATACTAGACCATGGAAAATATCATATCTACTTTTTTTATTTATAATATCAATTACTCTCAATCCAAAATCATTTTAATCCTTATGTTATTTATGATGAAGATCTTGGTAAATATCGGTCGTGTTAGCCTACTTTCGGACATATTCAGCATTCCATATAAGGTCGGCGGGTAAGTAACCTACAATGATAAGATTGTATATGATGCTTCTAGTATATATATATTTATTAGGCTAAGTTAATTGTATATATGTATTTGCTGTAAATAAAGATTAAGAGGTAAGAAAAAAAACCTACAATGATTTGGGAGTGGTAATGAGAATTGGATTGATTCACGAAAATGAGAAATTGAAGTTTAAGAGCTTACTGACCCTCGTTACATTGGTGGATGTTTGAAAACAATGGTACACTCTAAATAACCTTTGATGAGGAGTAAAACTGTAAAATCCCCCTCCCAAAAAAAATCAAAAGAACGATAGCAAGACGGTAATGAGAATCATCAATATACTAATCTGAAAATTATACTTTCACCTTGAAAGCTGAGCTGTGACAGTTGGTAGGCTGCAAAATACCATTATGCTGAGCCAAGGTAATGTTTCTTTTACAAAGTTATCACTTTTGTACCATGAAATCCCGTTTTAGAGATTCATTAATAGCAAATATCAATATATGCGTGGTTGGAAAATTTTTCAGTGACAAAATTTTGGTTAGCAACGAACATATCCTAAATTCACAGAAGAGAAGAATTAATCGAAACGTATATCGTTACGAGCGGTTTTAGTGATAGCTGGGGTTTTTGGTCTAATTCTGAAATTATTATAAACTGAGATGAGAAAAACATAATAGAAATGTAAAAATGTCTAAAAGAACAATCACTTAGATTTAGTACTCCAGCATCACTATAATTCACATTTTGTTGGAGAACCACCCTTATCAACAAAAATAATTACTACACAGTTAAATACGAATGAAAATACACTTGATTGTATTTCGAGACTGAGTAAAATGATATGTATCCTTTATGCCAGAACTTAGGCTGATAATGGCATCATAAATAAAATCAGTGAAATACAAAGACGTGACAAGCAAATTAGACATCATGATATTCATCAATTACATCACAAATTAACAGATTAACACATTAAATTTGAAATTCTGGATGACTTGGACGCAACTTTACAAAATCAATAAATCAATAATTGTCAACTAAATTGACAAAGAAAACGAAAGACCCATCACAACCCTAGTTACAAAGAAAATAAAATTGATCCCGACTATTAAAATAAAAAATATTACCAACTTCAACATTTCCATGAATTATCAACAACATTATTATAAAAAATCCAACCATCATAATCAGAACTACAATTATAATCAAAAATTGCTGTTCAATTATCCGAATCAATCATATCATAATCTCAGACCGTAATATCAAAGAGATGAAACCGATACTCATAATCAGCAATGGAACACACTAGACGAAAAAAGATTCTTTCAATAAGACAACAAATTAATCAAAATCAAACCCTGGAACGAGAAAATCAAACTGTCTCTTTGTGAATCGTGAGTAACAGAGTTCACTACACAAAGAACTATAAAGTCCTAGAAATACAAAAATTAAGAGAATGGATAGAAAAACGTGAACAAAATTATTACATTTTTAGAAAGTCTTTCTAAAGACTTTTGGTTCCCTTTCGAAAAACCATATAAATTTTTACATTATTTAGAGACCTCAGAACAATTAGAAGAACGCTTTCTTAATGCACAAACATCTTCTGAACTAACATCACAAAATATAATTCCATCAGATAATATCGTACCGGAAGAAATGTTCCTGTTTCTATCAACAGGAGAAACAACTGCATGCTCATAAATATCATTAAATAATCCGATATGGGTAGTAGAAAAGGACAAATGCATAAAAGTCGAAAAACGAGAAATAATTATTAAAATGGAAACAATTTAATCTTCTAAATGTACTAAACCTTCATTAAAGATCAAAACAAATTTCAGAAATATTACGGAAAATTTTAGAACCAAATAATGCATTTTGGAGTTTATTGCGTACCATTAAAACACATTTATGAACAATTTCTCCAAAATGTATGAAAAATTGTTCAAGAAAACTACCCCGCGGTAAAGATTAAAAGATAAAAGTTAATCAGACAGAAATCCCAAGCCAGGTTCGGTTTTAGCGTCCTCAAAAACCTTTAAATATAATTTTTCATAAAATTAAAAAATATTGTACCTATTTGATTCAGAAGAATATATGTGGCAGTAACTCTATAATGTGGATAAAATTGGACTGAGTGACTTTGTGAAATGGGTCACGTGAAATATCCGTTGTCTCTTCTTACGGGAGAAAAACTATTTTCAAATAAAGTAAAGCTTCTCAAATGTTTTATTTCTAATCTCCAGTTCTAATTTGTTTATGGAGCTCCGGTCTGTACCAATTGCAGTTCAGAGGGTCCTGAACCACTTTGTGTAGATTAGTGGAGATCTGTTGAAGTTATTTTAATTTTTTTGATTTTCGGAAAAAAAATTGAAGGTACCAAGTTTGGGGAAAATTATGAGCAAAAAAAATTTTTTTCCCGAGTGCTATAAAAATTGGAGTTGTGGAAAGCGATTGGAAATACAAAGGGTTTTGTGGGATGCGAAAAACGAATATTAATATTATTTCACCCTAAAAAAAAACATTTAATCCACTTTACTGAGTCTGTCGGTCCAAATTTTTTCAGTATATAACTAAGTAACATAGTATGATTATAATATATCAATAGATTTATTTTCTGTAGCTGAATAAAAAAAAAATATTATTAATAGTATTAAATGAGTTTAAATTTGTACAAAGTAACAAAAAACCAAAAGTTGCTTCCTTTAAAGTAGGCCAATTTTTTTTAGCCCACTTCACACTTATGAACCAACCAGGTAAAATAGATAGATAAATTTATTGGGATATAACTACTAGTTTCTGAATAGCAAAGCTGTCAAGTCCTCATAAAAAAACAGAGAACAAGTTTTGGAATTACTGTAGAATCTTCCCTAATTTAGCTAGAGATATTGAATTAGTAGAACTTTACAATATATTCCATACTCTTTCATTTGATATGCAACATTATATAGGTTAAGATAAGTCAACGTTTCTCAAAATATAATTTAATATTTTAATTTTCTCAGAAAGTTCACATTTTTAATTTATTTATTGAATAGGTTGTGTTGTAAATCAGAAGGAAAGATATAATTGAGAGAAAGGAATTTCTTCAATGCTAACAAAATTAGAAACTAATACTTCACTCCCATCAATTTAATTCTTTATTCATAAATTATTACAACTATGTTAATACCAGAGTTTTCATGATCCAAACGTGATTTATAATTCAATTAATAAGTCAGTAGATATATAAGGAAATTCTTTTCCTTCAGCAAGCTTCTGATCCCGTTAAAACATTTTTTAAAAATATTTTCAATGCAGTTTTGGGAATAAGCGCATAAGGTATTAGTGCGTTCCATGCATAGACAACGTCATTGGAAAATAATAATGTTACATAGGAAGATGGTCAGGGTTGCGGTCAAAGAAGAAACAAAAATATTTATTTTTGAACAAAACTATTTATTTTCTGACGTTTCGCCCCACTTTGTAGGGCTTCATCAGGGCTAAAAAGATGCAAAATGATACAATGATAAGAATAAAAATAACAAAGATAAGATACAATGATAAGAATAAAAATAAGTACAATAGCTAGAGTAAAATTTTTTATAAAAATACGGAAAATATACAGTTAAAAAATACAGGAGATGTACATAAAACAAAAACAATACGGGGAAGGAGAAAAAAAAAATAGAGATTAAATAAACGTCATGAAAAAATAATAATTATACATAAATAAGTAATAATAAAGATATAAAATGATAATAATTCTTTGCTCATTTATTATCATTTTATATCTTTATTATTACTTATTTTTGTATAATTATTATTTTTTCATGACGTTTATTTAATCTCTATTTTTTTTTCTCCTTTCCGGTATTGTTTTTGTTTTATGTACATCTCTTGTATTTTTAACTGTACATTTTACGTATTTTTATAAAAAATTTTACTCTTACCATTGTTACTTATTTTTATTCTTATCATTGTATCTTATCTTTGTTATTTTTATACTTATCATTGTATCATTTTTTATCTTTTTAGCCCTGATGAAGCCCCACAAAGTGGGGCGAAACGTCGGAAAATAAATAGTGGTAAACTATTTTGGTTTCTCCTTTGACCGCAACCCTGACCATCTTCCTATATATCAATTTTTACGGTCAACTATATATACATATAGAAAATAATAATGATACCGGTGAATCAACATCTCTCCAAGTAAGAAAATGTAGTTTTCAAATTACACAAGTAGGACGAAAAAATAATTATTTTATATATTAGCCACAACAGGATATTGTAGATCACAAGGTGGAAAAGAAAGTGCAACGTTTTAGCTAAGTACGTAATTATTTTTGATTCGCTAGAGCACAACACAATTTCTGCTCTACACGACCATTTGTAGCCGAGCTAGCTAAAGAGCAAACTTTTACTGGCTCCTGACTGCAGCAGCACTGGTTCGAATTCGGCTTGGGGGTTGACTTTTATTTCAGTGACGGTCCCACGAAATGAAAACTTGACCACCATCATCATAGAATAGAACGGTATCCTGTTGATAACCCACTCCTCCCCGCCCTCCGTATGACAGAAATGACCAAGAAGGGGGTCAATAAAGAAAAAGTTGCTGTTGGACATTTTCAAAAAACTGATAAAATTCTGATGACCAAATTTTTAAAAGATTTAATTTTATCAGATGGATCTGCAACAAAAAAAAAAATTACTTTAACGTGCTCTACTTTTGTTAAGACTTTCAATCGCAAGCAGAGTAGCACATTTTGCCAAAGGATATGGTCATAATTGTAACAAAGTTGGTAGTTGTATAAAGCACTCCTACTAGCTAAAAACTGTTAGCTCGTACCAGCCACTTGAAATTTTAACGAAACACCTTCAATGATTCATATTTTATTTACAAGTATATATATAAGCTCGTATTTTTATCTATTTATGTCAAAGAAATCTTCATGAGTCATTTCAATAACCCTATAAGGGTGACCGGTTTTTTTCCCTGTACGAATCATGGAAACAACGTTGTCAGGTTGGGCCACCAGTCTAAGTTCATTTCACCTCTCTTTCTATTCAAGAGAATACGCTATATACTTCATTGGGCCCTTGATCAGTAATTTATTCGTAATGGCATTGATATAAAATTTATATATTGTGTACTGATACAGTTTTAACATAAATTGATTTTTTTTTTTTTCGGGCCAGCACAATTACACTTAAAAATGATATCAATAATGTCATTTGTTACTGATACTTGGCTTTCTATGAATCTTAGCACAAGAACTACCAGTCTCATTAAGGTATTTCTGTTAATTTCAAGTCGATTATCGATAAGTTCAAAAAAGGTTCAAGTCTAAATATGTCACTATGTATGATCAAAAAGGCTTCCAACTGGTCGCTAAGCAAAATGTGTCACTATTTAGGAAAACGAATAGAACTAACCTCTTGAAAGTAATAAAACAACTAAACTTATGCCGTTGCTAAAGAAAGACTGAGTACTTTTTAATACCGGTACATGATTCAATTTAGTCGAACATTGAAATAAATGGAGGTTTGTTCACGCTAAACATTTTTATAGCCCTAGAAATTTAATACCGGGTGATTGCCGCCTGCTCATCGACTACAAGACCAGCCAGAAAATGACCAGCCCGGTAAAATTTTAAGCGTGTGTAAGCAGTACAAGAGCCCAAGAGGAGAAAAAAGGCAGTTATCTCACCCCAATTTTTGATTACTTTAATGAAAACTATGTATAATTAATAGTCAAAATTCATGAGTCTACCAAGTATAGGTAGGGGGAATAAAAAATGGCGGCTGTTTCAAAGCGATAAAAAAACCTAAGTTTGCATTCGTAGCTCTATATCTTACAACGTAGAAACTACACAAGAAAACCTAAGAGAACGTCATTTAAAGAAGAGTAAATTTGCTAAAATATGAGCCCTAATAGAGTTATTTACGTTAAATAGTTTTCGAGATATAGCTTTTTAAAAAGTATTATTTCATAAAAATGTTGTATGGGACGTACTGAAAGATCAATAGTTAGTGAATTTATTTTGAAAAATTTATATCTCAAAAATCATTTGACGTACAGATGTATATTAGCACTCAAATTAAAGCTAGTTTAATGAGCTATAAAGTAGTTTATGATGTTTATCTTCGTATAAGTAATAGTTTATATGAAATTTGCTAAAATAAATTGATTTATAGTTGTTCAGACAAATTTTCATTTGCCAAATTTATATACATTTGTGAATATCATAAAAACTACTACCTACTAAGATAAGTGTCATAAACTACTTAATAGTAAGTTAAATTTTCTTTATTTTGAATGTTGGCAGACATATGTGCGTCTTATGGGTCTAGAGATATATTTTTTTCAAAATCAAACATTTTATACGAACAACTAGAAATTAACATTTTGTGAGTTTATTTTGTCAAATATCATAAAAACTACTACTCCTACATAGATAAACATAATTAACTATTTTGTAGTAAATTTAACTAGCTTTAATTTGAGCGCTGACAGACATCTGTACGTCCAATGGTTTCTGAAATGAACTTTTTCATAAATCAAACTTATTGTCAGAACAACTATAAATCAATTTATTTTAGCAAATATCATGAAAACTAATATTCCTACAAAGGTAAAGTTCATAAACTTATTTATAGTCCATTAAACTAGCTTTAATTTGTGTGCTAAAAGACATCAGTACGTCACATAGTTCCTGAGATATAGATTTCTCGAAATAAATTAACTAACTAATAATCTTTCAGTAAATTTAAAAAGCTATATCTCTAGAACTATTGGATGTAAATAGCTATTTTAGAGCTACTATTTCAGCAAATTTACTCTTCTTTAAATAATGTTCTCTTAGATTTTCTAGTGTTGTTGGTAGTTTTTAAGATATAGAGCTCCGAATGAAAATTTAGTGTTTTTTTTAAGATTTTGAAACAGCTGACATTTTTTCTTTCATTCGGTCATTTTCTTCCCGGCTCTTGTACTATATGAGTCGTATTATATCGTGCGTCCAAAGTATTTTAATAATAACATTAAATTATTTTATTCAGTTTAAAATGTTGTTTGTTTAATCTATTTCTATTATTAATCTATCTATTTAAATAGTTAACTATATAAAAAATGTTATAAATTTCTGCAGAAACATCCTGAATATGGGGGAGAATTTTCTGAATTGATTTATTTCATTGAAACTTAGTAATTTGTACTCGTCTTGACATCAAATTTGATTTTAAATTATTTTTGAGCTTGCGTAAGTCTTGTATATCAAATATTATATTATCAGGTAATTAATTATTATTTTTGTAACCAAGAATCTGTATCGTTTTTTTTTTTTTCTCTAGTTTTTATAATCGATCATAAGATCCAAATGACAGGGATTGGATTTTGATTTTAAAACTATAAAAAGTGTGTTCTGTTATCTAGGGATAATTAATTCTGAAATCATTTTAGCTTTTCTATTCGCATGTAGAGAATTTTGACCATTAACGAAATGCGATACAGGTAACATGATAACCTTCGTGGAATTCATTATGGAATAAATCTCGAGGAATATACAAAGACAGAAATGCATTGGAGAGAGTTTGTGTCGTATTGAACCCAGTTTACCTTAGCTTGGAAGAATAAGTGAAACATTGATTTGGTGATTTTTATTTGTTCTTAATTTAAATAATAACATATACCAAAATCTACAATTGTTTTAAACAATTTAACAGTGTTTACAATAGTTCAACAGCTTGATTTTTATGTATATTAGGCTCTATTTTTATAATACAGATAGGAAAATGTTGATGGACTGATTTAATTTACTTTATTTACTTAAGGCGATTTTTCAATTGTTGTGCAGCTCATCGAAGGATGCCGTAGACATTATAAAGTAGTTGAAATTTTGTTTTTTATCTATCTGTCACTTTTGAAACAGAGATCTAAGAATCTCCGCACATCTTTTTTGTTAATAGAGTTTACATATTGACATTTACTACGTCGCTCTCTTAACGACGGTACAAATACCTAATTGGATCAGACGTCCTGTATTCTATCTGGAAACTATACGACTACAGTTTAAAAGGCAAAGAATCAGATCGGCCCGGTAGTAATTCGGCTCGTGTGAAAATGTTCTGCCGGGAGTTCAATCCGGAAGAACATTTGCAGATTCCCTCAGGCTCAAAGAATTCTGGACGTGTGCAAGAACTCCAACGCCCCCCTCCCCGTCTGTTTTCCTGTCCCTAGTTGATGAAGCAAAGAGATCACGATTTTTATCTACTAGATCGAAATTCGCAAATTGTCAAGATCTAATTTATTTCAATATTTTAGCCGAGAAATTTCAAAAACATGTTATGACATACCAATTTTTCGAAACCATACAGTTTGTTTTCACTATTTTACTCCAACTTATCACGTTGAAAAAGTATATTATGGATTTTAAAAAAATAATAAAACATTCTCCTGGACAAGGTATTATGCAGACGTCTTGTTCTAGTAGTACAAGAGCCGGGAAGAAAAAAAGGCAGTTATCTCACCTCAATTTTTGATTACCTCAATAAAAACTATGTATAATTACTAGTCAAAATTAATGAGCCTGCCAAGTATAGGTAGGGGGATTAAAAAATGGCAACTGTTTTAAAACCTTAAAAAGACATTGATTTTTCAATCGGACCTCTATATCTTAAAAACTACCAACAACACTAGAAAATCTAAGAGAACATTATTTAAAGAAGAGTAAATTTGCTGAAATGTTAGCCCTAAAAGAGCTATTTACGTCCAATAGTTCTCGAAATATAGCTTTTTAAAAAGCAAAATTTATTAAAAATCTACTGAAAGATTAGTAGTTAGTTAATTTATATTGAGAAATCTATATCTCAGGAACTATGTGACGTACTGATGTCTTTTAGCACTCAAATTAAAGCTAGTTTAATGGACTATAAATAAGTTTATGAACTTTACCTTCGTAGGAATATTAGTTTTTATGATAATTGCTAAAATAAATTGATTTATAGTAGTTTGAACAATAAGTTGGATTTATGAAAAACTTCATTTCAGAAACGATTGGACGTACAGATGTCTGTCAGCGCTCAAATTAAAGCTAGTTAAATTTACTACAAAATATTTAATTCTGTTTATGTATGTAAGAGTAGTAGTTTTTATGATATTTGACAAAATAAACTCCCAAAATGTTAATTTCTAGTTGTTCGTATAAAATGTAGGATTTTTGAAAAAATATATCTTTAGATCCATAAGACGCACATATGTCTGCCAACACTCAAAATAAAGAAATTTTAACTTACTATAAAGTACTTTATGACACTTATCTTCGTATGGGTAGTTGTTTTTATGATAATAACATATGAATATGAATTTGGCAAATGAAAATTTGTCCGAACAACTATAAATCAATTTATTTTAGCAAATTTGATGTAAACTATTACTTCTACGAAGATAAACATCACAAACTACTTTACGAAATTCGAGCTTTTATTTTTATTGACAGGAGAGTTGATGTTTGTCGATTAACAAGTTTTTTTTTTATATTTATTTATTGCTATTTAGAACTGTACATTTAGTTCATCTGATCTAATTTAAATTGGAGTGTTACAGGCGTGTAGAGAAACTACCCATTGGTAGCACTCTAAACAAGTTTTAAAACGATATATGTAACACTCCATTTCTATATTATGGACTCAAATAACTATCTTTTAATAATGGGCGCCTGGCAAGCTTCTCTGCTCTCACTTATCTTGACATGATGTTTATAAATTTATAAAAAGTGGCATTAATCTATATACTTTTTTTTAAATTATTTATTTAATGTAATTTACAACTGTACAAAATAATATAATAGGTAAATATGTAGTATGTTATATCATTTTTAAATATGAAACTGTTATTTTACTTCAATGTTATCAGTTTCTACCGGATTTTAGCAGGGGAGGGTGAGGTTTTTGTGATTGATTTGTCGACATTCATTATTTAAAAAACACATACAATCATCAAAGTAAATTGCAAAATATTGAATTAATTTTCTACAAATTTTTGACCCTACTTTTCGATTTATCTACGCAGAACGAACCGGAAGTAAGGATATACACAGTGGCGAATTCTAGTCGGATATTATAGTACAAGAGCCAAAGAGGAGAAAAAAAAGGCAGATATTTCAGTCCTCTCAGACATCTGTACGTCTTATGGTTTATGAGAAATAGAATTATTAACAATAAATTAGCTAACTACTGATTTTTTAATACATTTTTTATGAAATGTTTCTTTTTAAAAAGCTATATCTCGTGAACTATTGAACGTAAATAGCTCTATTAGGGATCATATTTTAGCGGATTTATTCTACTTTAAATGATGTTCAATTAGGTTTTTAGTGTTTTTGGTAGTTTTAAAGATAATGAGATCCGAATTAAAAATTAATTTTATTTATCGCTTTGAAACAGCCGCAATTATTTATTTCCCCTACCTAAACTTGGCAGACTCTTCAATTTAGATTAATAATGATACATAGTTTGTATTAAAGTTATAAAAAATTGGGGTGAAATATCTGCCTTTTTTCTCCTCTTTGGCTCTTGCACTATAATGTCCGACTTGAATTCGCCACTGTGTATATCATTACTTCCGGTTCGTTCAGCGTAGATAAATTGAAAAATAGGGTCAAAATATTGTAGAAAATTAATTTAATATTTTGCAATTTACTTTGATGATTGTATGTGTTTTTTAAAATAATGAATGTCGACAAATCAATCACAAAAACCTCACCCTCCCCTGCTAAAATCCGGTAGAAACTGAGAACATTGAAGTAAAATAATAGTTTCATATTTAAAAATGTAATAGGTTAATGCCACTTTATAAAAATTATGTCAAAATAAGTGAGAGCAGAGAAGCTAGGTGCCTATTATTAAGAGATATTCATTTGAGTCCATAATATAGAAATAGAGTGTTACATATATCATTTTAAAGCTTGTTAATCGGCCAACATCAACTCTCCTGTGGATTGCCAATAAAAATAAAAGTTTGATTTTCGCATATAATATTTGGTTTAAAGTATTATTTAAAATTAACATTATTAGAGTGCTACCAGTGGGTAGTTGCTCTACACGCCTGTAACACTCTATTTTAACTAAGACCATATTTACTCAATGTATTATGTAATATACAGTTGTAAATTTCAATATAGTTATTAAAAAAAATTAAAATTAAATAAAATTGTATTAAAGAATTTTTTTAAAAAACAAATAGCCGCAAAAATATTGATCCTAGAACAAGACGTCTGTATAATACCTTGTCCAGGAGAAATGTTTTATTTTTTTAAAAATCCAGAATATACTTTTTCAACGTGATAAGTACAGGATCTCTGGAGAGATTGTATCCAGCAACCATTCATGACATGTAATCGTTTAGGTTTAGAATGAATAAAAACAAATGAAATCTTTGAATCTTCTACTGAACCTCATCAATGAACGTTCTCAATGTGAAACTTGAGAATCACATGAAAATTTACCATAAAACACTATTAAATGGTGGAATGTTGAAATTGAGCTGTATGGATTGAATTTTCATACTAATTTTAATGGAACTCCTTATTTCAAATCCATGAGCCTGGCTAAAAATCTAATTTACCAGCAAACTCCGATATAAAAAAATTACCACCAACTTTGGCATACCACCAACATTTAGAAGAGTATATTTACAAGCGAAGAAATGGTTAAGCTGTAGATTACCAGCATCAGAATGGAGATGGAAGTTAAAAGGAGTGAATGATGGGATAGAAGAGAAAGAAGTACTTCCAACTTGTAACTTTAAAGTCTTTTGCACCAAATGAACTGTCTATAGTAACAGTCAGATTATTCGGTGTAAAATGGATAGTTACATTTATTAACTAAATTTCAAAAATTGACTTACATAAGGAATTGATTTCGTGACTTAAGCATAATTGCTTTATGGATTGAGCCTGTATTGTATTATACATAATTGAAATGCAAATTTTGGAAATATTGTGTCTTTTCTACATCGATCGTTTGTCATTATTTTTGCCTTTAATCACAGCTGCACAATTTGTTGTTAATTGCAGACAATTTTTCTAAAAGGTAAAACTATTTTTTTATTTTTGTTAAAACTATTCTTTAACCTTAACTATTATTTAACCACCACTTCCAATTCGAAATTGGACTTAACGAAAATTTTATATCGAATGTATCCATACTTTAATAAAAAAATCAAAATTATCCTGTAGTAATAAATTGATAATATATATAAAGCAGTACTAAGAATCATCTTAATTTATGCCTATCACATATAGAGCTTTACTAGTTCAACCAATATTAAAAAATTCAAGTATTTCAAAATTGTTAATTAAACCGTTCATAGAATATCTAGAACTCACATTGAATTAAACAAACACACTGAACAGGATTACGTATATAAACTTACACAGAATGTCTTCTAGTCATGTTTCATTACACCCTCTAATCACTAAACTAGGAAATTATACTAAAACTACAACCTGTAGATAAAAACACAACATATATATATGCGTGTGTGTGTGTGTGTGTGTGTGTTTTATTCTATCGAATGTTAGGTATTTTTTTTTTTGGTGTTTTTCACCCTTCGGTTAGTTTTACCAAAATTTAAAAAGAGAAATTTGTAAAATACAATTAGTATCGAGAAATTTGTATTATTCAAGGGGGTATCCCAAAACAATATATTAAATATTATACATTGTATATTTATGCAATAAAAATATGTATTAAAAAATAAAATAGTCCAAAAATGTGTCATTTTTTACATTAATATATAGCAAAAAAGGGAATATTTAAAATAAAAATTTAAGAATTGACAAATTACAATTAAAAATAAATAAAATGTGTAACTATTTTATTTTAATTTAAAAAATAAATAGCTTCAAGTAAGAATTTAATTTGAATAAAAAAATCGTTTTTATTACTATAAAAAAAAACAACATACATTCAGTTATTTTAATTTATCATACTCATCAAAAACGTTGGAAATTACATGCATCATGAAGTTTTCAAATGCAAATCTTCGACTTCATCTTCGAATTCTTTCGACAAATTATAAAATCGATTTAATTCCACGTTCACCGATGTTATAGGTGCATATGTGAAAGTAATAAAATCATTTGGACTATGCTCAGTAATAGTACAAGAGCCAGGAAGAAAAAAAGGTAGTTATTTCACCCTAATTTTTAAAAAGCAATATCTCAAGAACTATTGAACGTAAATAGCTCTATTAGGGCTTACTGTTTAACAAATTTACTCTACTTTAATTGACGTTCTCTTAGATTTTCTATTTGTATTGGTAATTTTAAAGATACAGAGCTCCAAATGAAAAAATAATTATTTTTAACGTTTTGAAAAAGCCACAATTTTTATTCCCCCTACGTATGCTTGGCAGACTCATCTACGTTGACTAGTAATTATACATAGTTTTTATTAAAGTAATAAAATCTTCTTATAACATCTTCTCTCGGTTCTTTTCTCCATTATGCACCTAGCAATAATTCTAATGTTACATAGCGGTGGGAAACTGCCATTTTTGCGCAAAAAACTCTAGATTATTTAAATATCTGAATTTCTTATGAATTCCTGTATTATTCAGGGTGCTGAATACAATTGATCGCATTTTTTATTTTGATAATATTTTCAGATGTAAAAATATAAATTTTAATTTTTCCATCATTAAAATCATTTTATCTAATCAATAAAATGCTATTCTGATTCATAGAAGTTAATATGATTATTGTCCACACTTTATTATGGTTACACCTTCTAAGAAGACCTCTGACTCCATACGCCTCAATACGTCAATGAAACACATAAGTTGCTCCAATATGTACACTTTTGTGAGAAAATAGTCTCATCGCAGAGGTCAATAAAGCTCATATTTTCTCGTTTATCAAAAATGTGTAAAAACGATTTTTTCCTGTATTGAATTGAAAGTAGTCGAAGAAATTTAGAAAAAAAAATATTTCAAGAAAAAACTACGATTTCTTCACTAACTTAACGTTGATATTGACTTGGACGAAATATTTTTAGTTGTATAGTTTAAAAAAAAATAACAACCAGTAAAACTCACTTTTCCTAATGCCGAAAACGTCTTTAAGATTAGGTTTTTGGCTCACAAATATTGATGGAAGAACCAGTTATGGTGAATTCTTAAATAGGTATTTGACTGTAAGAAACCACACTCAACATAATTAGACAAATTTCATTTTAGAGGATTTTTTTTACACTTTCCACCATTGTGTGTCGGTCAGTCCAGAATTTGTTTACATAAGATCGTATATTTTTTCTATCTAATGCCTTTATATATCCATAATACTCCAGAGTCATTATTTTTTTCAATTGTTTCGTCAAAAAGTTTTAAAACTTTCAACAAGAGTCAAATATTTACACTCTGTTTTATCTTATGGGATAAAAATAAGATAAAGATCCTACTTTGAACCATATTGAAAAAGAGAATTGGCTTTTTCAATTACTATTGAATCAATTTCGAGGCTGGAAACTATGTGTTCAATTTCATCGAAATGTACTGTGTAGTACTCTACTATCGTCTTCACTTGAGTCAAGAATAGTGATTCCCAATTGGGTTTGAATTGAAACTACTTTTTTTAATTACTGTAATTGTAATTGAGATTCTCAATTACAATTACTTCTTGGCCCTAAGTAATTGCAATAACTAGAAAGTTAAGCCATATCAAAAATAAATCCAGTCTTAAAACAAGATTTTTTTTTTTTTTTAATAACTTTATTGAAATTTACAACTGTATATTACATAATAAATTTAGTAAATATGATCTTAGTTAAAATGGAGTATTACAGGCGTGTCGAGCAACTACCCACTTGTAGCACTCTAATGATATTTACATTAGCTGGTCTTGTGGCCATCTTCTTTTCAGGTGCCTCGGAGGATTGTCAGGAATGGAAGAGGATGCAAGGTTAGAAACTAGGGGGTTTGAGTGGTTAGGGAGTTTATAATGGAAGGAGTGATATCTGATTCGGGATAGATCGGTTACATAGGGAACATTAAGGTCTTTATGTATGATTTTATTTGTGACAAAGTAAGGAGCGTTCAGGATTTTGGATTATAATGATTGAATACGAGAAAACAAGACTTAAACTGAAAATTCCAATTTGTAATTTTTTTTTGTTTTCTTTTGATTTCTATTTTATTACCGTTTCAAGTATTTGAAATTACAATTACATGTAATTGCTTTAAAATTACATGAAATTCTGGAAATACAATATAAATTACTTTAGATTGTAATTAGTAATTGCAATTACTTTGGTAAAGTAGTAATTGGAATTGTGAATCAAAATTACAATTACAGCGCTACATCAAGTAATTGCTATTACAGATTACAATTACTTACAAATGTAATTGTATTTCAGTGATTCTATAGTACAGTACTTGGTAGGTAATTGTAATTACTTTTTGCTCAAATCTGTACGAACACGCCGAAAACACATCCAAAAACAGATTACCTGGAGTTAATGATTTGTGAAACTGTTTCTAAACAAACTTTCGCCTCAATAATTGATGATTTAATTAACCAAAGGATGGGACAATTGAGGCAAATTAATCTATTATAAGATTAAAAATTGTCTATATTTTTATTTTAAAAAGTAATGACCATTACAAAAATATATATATATTGATAGATAATATAATTAATTGAGGATATAGAATATATAAAATGATGATAATAAGCTGGTTTATTCACTCGTCATAAAAATAGCAAGTGTTTTCTTCTCTTCTATGAAATTATTAATGAATAAATAATTATTATTGTTAAAAACATTATTATAATTATTCATTACCCGTATTTTGTTTTTTATTTTTTTAGAAAAAGTTCCTTAGTTTTCCAATGTTCTTTACCTTACCTGTATAATCATCCGATGAATTTGGAAATGTTTCAGTCCCTCTACTTTTAACATCTTTTATAGTTGCTGTCAATTTTTTAAAAGTTTAAGCACTAGTTGAAATGTCTTTACCTTGAATTTAAATGTCGGTTTTATCTCCACATTTACCCCACCTTTTTTGAACAAAATAAAAAAAAAAATATATAAAATTTAAATATAAGAAAAAATTTAAATATAAGAAAAAATTTAAATATAAGAAGATGGTCAGGATTGGGGTCAAAAAAAGAACAAATAGTTTATAACTATTTTAATGTCCGACGTTTCGCCCCACTTTGCAGGGCTTCTAACAGGGCTAAAAAGATACAAAAAAAAAATTCTTATCACTTTATTTTTACATAATATTTATCCTAGCTTAAATTACCTTATTGTTGTAATATTCTCAGTTTTTTTTTTATGTATCTTTTTAGCCCTGATGAAGTCCTGCAAAGTGAGGCGAAACGTCGGACATTAAAATAGTTATAGCTATTTGTTCTTTTTTTGACCGTAACCCTGACCATCTTCTTATATAAAAAAAAAAATGAACCGCAGTATTTTGTACAAATAATAAATAGAATTTAGAAGAAAACCCTAACCATCTTCTTATATTTAAATAAATAGAATTATTTTGAAACAAAGTCTTTTAAATATGGGGGTGGTCATTGATCTCGTTATGATATAATTGTAGTAACATGTGTGCTCGCTGTTAATAATAACCCATTAATTGTATCCCAAAATCTCCAATCCCATATCACAACCCTCGAAGATTGGTGTCGTAATTGGAGGATTAAGATAAATTCCAGCAAATCCCATCAAATCACCTTTACCCTTCGACGTAAACCTCCTGACTTCCCTACAGTTTCATTTAACGATGTTACTCTTACCCCTGTCGAACAGATCCGCTACCTTGGATTACATTTGGACAAGCGATAAACCTGGAATCCTCACATCAGACTGAAAAGACAGGAAACTGCACGTCGATTTCGACTATTACAGCACTTACTAGACAAACGGTCTAAGCTTCCAACACATTACAAAAGACTGATCTACATGACTGTAATAAGGCCAACCTGGACATATGGAGTTGAGCTTTGGGGCTCCACTAAACCTTCGAATTCCTCTCGTATTCAATCCTTACAATCCTAAATCCTTCGTAAAATCCTCAATGCTCCTTACTTTTTCACAAATAAAATCATACATAAAGACCTTAATGTTTCCTATGTAACCGATCTAGCCCGAACCAGATATCACTCCTTCCATTATAAACTCTCTAACCACTCAAACCCCTTAGTTTCTAATCTTGCATCCTCTTCCATTCCTGACAATCCTCCGAGGCACCTGAAAAGAAGATGGCCACGAGACCAGCTAATGTAATATGTCATTGGAGTGCTACCAATGGGTAGTTTCTCTACACGCCAGTAACACTCTAATTTAACTTAGATCAGATTTACTAAATGTATTATAATGTACAGTTGTAAATAGCAATAAATAAATATTTAAAAAAAATAATTGTAGTATCTACATTCTGGGTTGTAATTTTGATATTATTGAATTAAATTTCTTTGACAAGAGAAGCAATTTCTGGCGTATTGTCTTCTTCAGGTACTTCGATAGAAAGTGATGGTACTTCGATATTATGGGTTTCAGGAGTGCCTGTGACAAGTAGTGCTGGTGTTCCCCTAGGTACCAGTATAACACTAGGTGAAAATCTATCCTTTCGGTGGATGATATTGAGGATTACTCATATTAGCTGTGCATCACGTTCTTCAAGGGGAGTACAGTGCTCGGAGTTAACCATGACAGAAGAGTAACGCCTTTGGTTGTCTTTCTCTGGTGAATGTAAAATCTTAGAGCGACACATAATAGGGCACGAAAGACAGGGAGGGCTTCATGGAGAACTCCTTCCCAGTCTCCCGTCCTCAAAGCCAGATAAATGGTATTCCACAAAGTACCATTGAGACGTTCAACTTGTCTATTGGTCTGTGGATTGTACTGTGTTGTCCTGCTTGTCATTACCCCTTTTTCCTTCTTAGACATGAACGAAGCCCCTCGGCCACAATAGCAGCAGAAATTTTATGTAAAAATGAATCGTGAAAACTCATCAAAGATTGTGAGAATGTAAAAGTTTTGTTTTTGATGGAATGGGTTCCTTAAAATCAATATTATTCACTCAAAAGATGATGTAATTTCATGAGTTCTAGAGCTTTTCAAAAATCTAGGCTTACTTCGGCACAGATCGGACAGTTGGAAGTAATTTTCCTTATTTCCTCGAGTGAATAAAGGAGGTTCTTATGTTTGAGCCACTGATACATGCGAGTTATACCTGGGTGGCATAGCGATTGATGTAGTTCAGTACCACTGGCGGGTGATTTACAGATTCAGGAGAGAGTGTCAGCTTTTGTATTTTCCTCAACTGGACGATACATTATGACGTACACGAACAGTGCCAACTCTAATCGTTACCCAGTTATCTTCTCATTTTTTATCTCACTAACATGTTTTTGTTAAAATATGAAAGACAAGATTTTCTGATCTATGGTAAGTTGTAAATTTTGTGAGAAGGGTTTGGCATGATTGAGTTGTAGAAGACAAGGTGCCCTAGAAGATTTATCGTTGTTTGGTCAAAATCGCTTGACCTCGATGTTTTTTATTGACTTATCAAGAACCACCATCAGCTCTTTAAAGATTTGATTGTAGTCTGGTTTATTAACTCCATAAATCATAATATCAACAATCAGACTACTCTTGTAATAGTATATAAGTTACGTGTAAACTGACCTGTAAACTGGACAAAAAAAAATTTGTTTGTTTTTGGTAAACTGATCTACTGCTGTGACTATGAATGATGGTCTGATCTCACATTACCGTCTAATATTGAATTTGTTTAGCGGGTCATTGAAGAGGATCTAGGAGGGTGAATTCCGGAGAGAGAATTTGTTGATCGGGTGAATTAAAAAATCGTGAAAGGGTGAAATTGGAGGAGCAGAAATGAGAAGGACAAATGGGAATGAATTGAAACATTTGTATTTGTTATACAGACCGAAATTGAATGCAAAAGGAAACTGTAGGGGAAAAAAAAAATGTTTATTATATCTTATTAATGTATCTCTTTTTTTCTGATTATACCATGTATGTGTAATTTATATATGTCCGATTACGGATTGATAAGTAAGCTGTGTGAGATAGCAACCTGATGTATTTAGGCCGCATAGATAAATAAAGTATTTCTCTCTCTCTTACCCAGGCTTCAAAAGCGGTAGGGAGTTGTAAGATATGAGGTAGTAATAGGTGCAGTGATTAATCTGTTTAGTTTCAAAGAGGTTCCTAAGAAATTAGCTAAATTTCAACAGATGTAGGTGGATTAGATCATAGGTGGTCGGTACGTAAGTGGTTCGTTCAAACATGAGGTGGTGAATTTTGCTTAAGTATTCAGATTTATCCATGATGACGGTCGATGATGCAAAGGAAAGAAAAAGATGCAATTACACGGAAATTAGTTCTCTATGTATCACCATCATTATTACGTCAGAATTTTATTCATTAGCACTTTTATAAATTAAAAAATGCCTTTTTTGTAAAAACTCGAAATAAACTTATTTATTTTATGCTTTATAAATTAGTTTGATAATTTGAATATCCAGCACGCTACCTTATAGTTATAATTGATTAGATTGGTAAAAAAAAATCTTGTGGAAATATATACTATGTTTATTGTAGCCAATTCCATCATGCATACCGTGGCAGGGGGGTCTTTGGTATCTGGCCGTTGATTTTGATAGATATGCAGTGTCTGGACTCCCCATCCCTTTGAACAGCGGACAGCCAGAAAGAGAAAATGCATCTTATTTCGTGGCGGCCTTGCAGAATGAAAACCTAACCTCCACGCTGGTTACAGGAATAGGTTGGTTATTTGTAGGATGAACACTCCCTCCCTCCCCGTGTGTAGAAATGATCAGGTAAGGATAAAAAAAAAAAAAATAATAATAAAACTAAGCGATAAAACACATTCGTTGGTTGAAAACAATTATATAGTTAGGTTCTTTGAGAATCATAAGGAACAAATGAAAAAGGATAAAGAAGATAGTAAGAAATGAAGACAAGATAAAAGGGAGGACAGAAAAAGTTCACAAAATGTGAAGCAAAGTCAGATGATGTGGCCAGAAATTCGGATAGAAGATTAAGAGAAACCAAGAAAAGATTTGAGGAAATTATAGGGTAAAAAAACAAATACTACAATTGACGTTGGAAAATGCAACAAAGTGGGACTTTGTTGCTAGGAACGTCATTCAGATTGTAATGAGAGTAAGAAAAGATTAATGGACGAAAAGATGGATGAACCAGCCATGAGGACGAACAAACATTTTGATGAATTCGGAAATTGTGATATAATTGGATGAAATATTCTCCAATTGCTTTAAAGACGATATAAGTAAAACAAAAATCAAAGCGCTAAATCTACTGACAATAAAAAATAAAAAAAAAGAAAATAGTGGGTCTAAATTAACAAAACATTCCCCAGGTAATCATTAAAAAACTAAAGAATGACCATACCATTGCAATTCAGTAATTTCAAAGACCTGAATCACCATTGTCACCTTTATTTTATTAATTTTACCTGTAACATTACCAAATAAAAATTACGTTTACGAACTGAATGCAATGGCTTGAAGATTCAAATTAAATATTTAAAAACTGAAAGGTGTACAGTTGAAGGGATTAGATGTCTGCTCCATTTTGATACAGCTCCTTGGGAAGTATATCTCAGAGTAGCATGAAAGTACTCTCGGCGAGACAACGGTTCCAAGGAAGGATTAATTTGAAATGCCTTTTACATATCATTCGGCTGTAGGGATGGCGAAAACTCAAAGTCGAACCCCCCAGGTAAATAAAAATTAGCTGACATAACTTTCCGAACAAATGTCATAAAACATCGTGAAAAATAAATAATACCAATGTGATAACAAAGCACAGGAATTTTCAATGGGAAATTAAATAGAGAAAATTAGCCGAAATCCAGAAAAATATAATATTCACAAACTTGCTCCCACACATATCCTGCATAATATATCAGTACTAAGCATTCTTTAATTTCCCAAAACCACTTAAACAGAGATCTGATAATTAACAACTGACATCAGATACAACCCCATAATGAGTCAAAACATACAAGACAGACCTCAAAATATCACACCAAAAATTAATCAATTGCTTAAAACAAAAAAATGTCATCGTCACTTAATTTAATGACTTTTCACTTCCAATGTAAGTCTTTTTCAAGTAACCTATGCCAGACGGGACACAATAGTATTTCAAAATAAATAAATTCTTTGAAGTATTTTCGTAAAAAATGAAATGTTCACTCATATCTGTTTCGGACTATTGAAGACATTTCCATTTCTTTCATCTCTTTTCTAATTAATTTAACAGCTTAATTCTTATATTTAAATTTTTTTTTTAACAGCTGTGTTACTTTGAATTCACTTTCGAAAAACTTTTAAAATGTCTGTTACGAGGGTCAACAAGCTATTGAACTCCAAATTCTCAAATTACTGTGCATCAATAAAATTCTTATTATCACCGCCGAACTATTGTTAGTTACTTGGTCGCTGACCTTAGATGGAATGCCAAGTGTTTCCGTAAATTGACAGATACCATAGGTATGTACCCTGAATATCATTATAAATAAGCTAAGGATTAAAATGATATATCAATATTCCTGAATTGACAGTATAAATAAATATAGTGGGATTCATGCTATTATCTAATATTCCCTTGCCAGAAGAATGATTCTCAAATTCGAATTTTAAGTAATAAATAAATGGAATTTGGTCCAGGTGCGGTCAAATTAAACTCAAATAGTAGATATTTTGTACCATTTTTATTTGAGCCAACGTTTCGCTCCACGTTGCAGGGCTTCGTTAGGGCTGTTTTGATGGAAGTCAAAGTCAAAGTGGTTAAAAAAAAAGTTTTAACACATTTAATTATTTAATTTCTAATCCCTCCTCCGATTTCTTAATCCTTTCTATTAACAATAAGTTCTTTCTTTCTTAGTCCGGAACTTATAGTAGGCACATTGGTAATATATTTAAATATTTTAGCTGTATTATGGCATATTTGGAATTTGTGCAGCAATATTATGTTTTTTTATATAATCCCTAACAGTTTGTCCGAAAATTTCTAATTTTTTTATTTTACTGTTTAAATATTGATAAATATTGCAATCTGCACTGACTTGGGCAATGAATAAGAGATATAATTGATCACATTCTTAACAAAATAGTGGTTTATCCAATTATTTCAAAAAAGCATTTTTTATTTTATTTTATAAATTGATAAATAAAATAAAGTAGGTAAATAATAAAAACAATCTGTTTTATATAAATATAAATAAAAACAGAATCAAAATATGTACATAGCTAAGTAAAATGTACATCTGCACTAATGTATACAATATTTACACACACGGCCTGAGGATCCCTAAGCCCACTCTATGGCGTTAGAGGTCGAGGAGAGCTCTTTAAGATCCCTGCGCAGTCTTCCCTTCGCGTCACTGTTGCTGAGAATCTGGCCATTGCCGAAACTCCAAATGTTGAATTTATTTTACAATAATTTCATGACCAATGACGTTTCAACCTTCAGGGTGGATTATAGGGATTAGTGAAACCAGATAAGGAATGGACCAAAGGATCTGGATGATAGAAAAGGTTTTCATGGAATTTTGAGAATTTAGTGGGTATAAAGTCAAATAAATAAGGGATATGAAGTTTATGGTGTAGTGTTCTGTTGGAGACGTAATAGGGCGGCTATGGTTCTGACGGTTTTGGTTGAAAAGTTTGGATACGTTTGACATTTAAAGGTTTAGCTGTTCCCCAATGTTCAAGTCCATGAGTCTAGATAGGTCTAATAATAGTCTTGTAAATTAAATGTTTGATGTCTACTGAGAGAAGAGGTCCGGCTCAGTATTCAGTATAGTTGGCTGAATTGTTTGTTGTCTTTCTGGCTTTTAAGTCTAGTATGGAGGTTCCAGGTGAGTCTTGTGTCCAGGATGAAGTCAAGATATCGTACTATGTCCTAATTGGGTAGTGGGATACTATCAAATAGAACAGGACAGAAACTACGGTGGAGGGTGAAAGTCGCATTTGGATTCGTCATCCACCTTTTACGAAATATAAAAATTTATCTGCCATCGATTGCACTTTTGCTCGATCTGGGTAAGGTTCATTTGGAGATTGGATGAAACCGTTACAGGATCAGGATGAGATGACTTTATCATCGGTAAATGTTACCAGGAACCTGGTAGGATTGATTGGAGTGTCAGCAGTAAAGAGGTAGTAGAGGACAGGACCCAAAAAACTGTAATATTGACTTGAGCTTAAAAAGCAATCCGGCATGCCATACCAGGTTGAAAGCTTGCACTATGTCAAGAAAGGCACCTGAGCAATATTGTTTCTTTTCATGAGCTGAAGATACATAGTTGAAGACGTTGAAACCTTGTTGGAATATGAAATGTTTAGGTGGAATCCATATTGATGTGTGAAAAATCTATGAGATTCAACAGATAGGATACGATTAAAGATTTTGAGAACATCGAGATAATCGGTCTGTAGGACGCATGGCAATTGGGAGGAAATAGGGGGAATATGGGAGGAAATCCGTAGGATAAAATTATAAATATATGCAATGAATATTATTACTTTCAGAAGAAGTTAAAGAATTTGAGGAGTAACAAGATCATGTTCTGTAGATTCACGAGGAGCTAATTACTGCAATTGGTATTTTAACTCTAGGGTAACTGCTCTAGGAGGTAAGGAGAGCGGAATCGGTGATGATAGGAATTCTTCAACTGTTTCGGTTTGGTCAGGATGAGGAGTAAAGGTGTGAGATATGTGATTGGCTAATTCTCCAGCTTTGTCTTTATATGATGCGGCCCATGTGTCATGATCTCGTAGGAAGGGGGTGGGGAATGTGTGTTTGGATATTTTTTGGTTATGTTCCAGAGGAAATTACCATGAAGAAAGGGAAGAGAGAAAGGAGTTGCCTTTACCATATGAAAATAACGCATTTCATATGAAGGTGATAAAAAGAAAACGAACCGGCATAAATGTTCTCCTTACATAGCCCAGATGGGCACTGAAAGGGTTATGGCGGTTCGAAAGTAGGCTAGAATCTATCTCGAACTGTAGTTATTTGCAATGTCCCAATAACGTGTATAAACAAGTGATTACTCACGCTGCTTATCTTCCTCTTTAATCTTAATTGTCAATGTTACTATTAAGACTATTTATTTACAAAAAGCTAAACAAAAAAAGTAATTCGGTGAAAATAGTCAGTTAAAATAAAACAATCTAGCTTATGCACCACTAAAAGCCGGCGCATGCACAGGACTCAATTTCCAACAGCAACATTTTTACATCATCGCATACTGGGAAACTCTACCATTTTTCTACTTTTATAGGTAGGTATGCTTACAGCTGTGGAAGTTATAATATAAACCGTTAAATACATTTCATTTAATGCTAGGTGTGTTTCGCAGTTTCGTTCACATTAAATTGAGGTTATTCATGCACGTGATGAGTAGAATACTAATAATATCCTGTATAATATCCGACATTTATGTGAAAACAAAAATTCTGGAGAATAAATAATGAAATAGAGAGTAATCCCAACCGTAGAGTAAATTAAAAATTTTTTTTTCTGTCAACTTCATTAAAAAACGATTTATAACGTTAGCCTAACCTAATAATGTTCCTGTAGTGAATATGCTTCCACCAGTACAAAGTAACATTAATTCTAAAACTCTATGGGTCAATCATTATCTACTTCCATATCTTCTACACCTCTACAGTTACTGAAATGCAACCACCACCATACTGCATAATGGGCGACTCCACAATACAACTACTAATACACCATTGGTCTGCAAAATGAAATATAGGAGCACACACGTCTATTTTGATTTATATATATTAAAGTATAAGAAAAATAACTGATTAAATTCTAAAATTAAATATAGAACAGTTCGCACAGAGATGTAAATATGTTTTTAATCTTCAGGTTTCTCGAAATAAACAAGCATTGAGAAAAAGGGCCTGTACTACTGTCACTTATTCTTGACATCAAATCAACCTACATTTGTTCTCCAAAATCAAAAAATATCCATTTACACATGGATTACTAACTTAAAATGTAATCAATGACACCAAACAACTATTTAATGTAGCAATCATAATATACATTAAACACATATTCCTTATTATTTTTGTTTGAAAATCTTAAAATCAATTATATTTCTTTGAAAATAAAATGTCACTTTAATTTCAATATTTATTACTATAACAATTTATTTTTAGTTTAGCTTCTATAACCTGAAATCTTCCTGATTCATGATTAAATCATCAAAAAATTAAGATTAACTATTTTTCCAACAAAAAAAGGTGAACACTGTCTAAAAAAATTTTAAAGGTGGATCCACATATTGGCCGCTCGCCACGGATCGGAGGTTCGTTCAAATGCTCGGCAAACAAAGAGCGGGCCATCCACATGTCAGTGTTATTCAGAGAGGCAAACATGGCGGACGTTATAGTGGTTTCAGCCATTGCACTTGGATTGTATTATTTTTATTACAAAAAAAGAAAATGAAAGGAAATTAAATATAAATAAATAAGATTAAATATAAAACTTATTATGAAAAGTACCAACAAACACCTTTAACCACCTAACAGCTCTCAGTTGTAACTAGACAAAGAACAATGGTGTAGATGCTACACGAGCGCTCTCACGAACCCCTTTGATCTGTGTCCAAAAACCGACTCTCGACGGCTCGGCAACGAGCCTAGGCCAACCAAGCCGAGCCACCTATCCACATCCTCGCGTATGTCTGAGTTCGCCATGGCTCGGCCAACATGTAGAGGCCCCTTAAAGAGATATTTTAACAGTGAATTGAAGTAAATTAATAAATTAATCTAAATAGGCATAAGTTTCAATTTCCTCTTTTTCCGATATATTTATGAGTATTTAAACATTTTTTTTAAAAATGTCCTGTTCAGTTTACACTATGACACGCTCTACAACCGCTTCAACCACTAGGGGCCGATATTACGCAACTTACCAGTTAAAGCGTGAACTACTAGACATCATGGAAACGCCGTATGTTCATATATGCTCTATTTCTTGTAAATACTTTTAATAAATTATAAAAATGTAATAACCATGTCATAATATTCTGATCCACTGAGAGCTCACGTCTTACACTACCTTCTTTGGATGGCGTTTAATAGTCCAGAGAGAGTTAACTAAGTACATAAGTGTGAATACCCTCTTCAGGAATTTCTTCTCCACAGGAGGCAGTGAGTAGTAATGTACATTCTTAATGCTATATTTATTACATGTATACTTCACAAAGCCTTCTCTGAATTATTCCTCTTTCCTTTTGTCAGGACTATAGGGAATACAGAAATGGCTACTCATTCAGGAACGTAAGTGCACAATAGAGTGGAGTTTCAATTTTTTCCAGGACCTACAGTCATGAGCTTATCCAGAGGGGGCAGGTGCCCTCCCCTAGGAGTAAAAAAAATTATTAATTTGATAAAAAATATTTTGGAGGAAGATAGTCTGGGTGGCGGTCAATATAGGTATCAAAATAGTTTCCTTTTACTACCAACTGGGAGATATTGAGGAAGGGGGGAAGCTGAGGCAGGTGTGAGACTAGGGCTAGAAGTAATATGAGTGAGCCTAGGTGTAGAGGATCTAAATGATTTTTTTTTTAACTGAAGATACATTATACTGAGTACCACTGTATTTAAGTAATTACATACTTTTATCTACCAACTTTCTACCTAACTACTCACAAAAAAATACATATTGCATAGGATCACTTACAATGATCAAGATATTATTTATTTTCTTCAACTAAAATGATTTGAATTTTTTCCAGTATAAAATAAGCTATTACAACTTTCCACAAAAAATACACTTCATTTAAGCCATTGGGAGTCATTGTTAATTTTAAAACATTAAAAATAAATATCAGTCTTTCAATACTAATACTCATTTAACCAGTGTACTAGACACCTTTATGAAACCAGTTTAAGGGCAGGAAGACTGGCAAGGGTTTTTTTTAATAAGCTGACCAAGAGGAGGCAGTCTCCTATGGGCTCATGAATATGTTGATTGGACAGATGAAGAATGTGAGTGTTGTTTATTTACTGACTAGTCTAATTTCATTCTTCATCATCATAATCAACATTTAAAAGTATGGAGAGAGCAAAACCAGCAATTCAATGAAAGTATGAGTGAGCCAGTACAATCTAATGGAGGAGGTTAAATAATAGTCTAAGTAAGGATATTGATCAATTGAAAAACTCAGTTGATATTATTCAAAAACTAGGACAAGATTGCACAAACAAGCCTGGGCAATATCCTAAGGTCTGTCATTTCTCTTTGTCAGAAAAAATTGGGAATTACTTCATTATTAATGATGGTAATGGCCTACCTCTTAGAGCAAGAATAATGGAACATCATTGAGAGGAACCAGAAATCAGGCATATGAACTGGCCGGCTTTGTTCGCCCATGAATCTGATTAAAACTATAGGAGCTTAATTCCCAAGCCAGTTAAATAAGCATTTACCTTGTCCAGTATAAAATACTACGATATACCAATTGAGAAATGGACTCCTTTAGCCTAGAATACATTTTAAGCCTTACAAAAAGTAGAAACAGCAATATGAGTCGAACACCTCACTATAGGCGTCTACAAACGAGAAAATTATTTTTTTAATTGTAAAAATTTTAATTTATTTTTTTAATTATCAATGAATAAATCATTACTTCTAGATTACTTTTTTAAACCAATAATCTAAAAATATCAGAATGTTGGTCATATTTGAATTGTTAGGTGCCCCATTCAATATAAGAGCAGTTCAGTAGAAGAATGCATTTGCCAATCCTTAAAAATGTGGTACTTTGTGGTGCCAGTAGAAGAACTATAACTTGACAATTATTTCAATAAATAATATATCAAGCCAATGAAGAAATATGTAGGAAGAGTAGGGAGAAAGAGTCTTTCCTGAATACATTTTGTATTTTGAGAAACAAGGTCAAGAGAAAACAAATAGGTAATAAAAAAAATTAAAAAAACACAAAATATTATTTTTAAAAATACACTTCTGCCACAATAATAAATGCAGAATTAATTTTAACAATGTACTT
>NW_027116161.1:1503531-1524518 GCF_000696795.3 Halyomorpha halys
ATTTGTAACAATTTTATTTTTTACATATAAATATACATACATATATGTATATATTGAAAAGGACATAAAATATAACAAGCAAGAGCTCATTGCCCTGTTACAATTAAAACTACAATAATGGAAATAAAAAATAATGCATAAATTTAATATGCAAATTTTTTGTAAATTAAAAATTCAATTAACACAGTTATATGAAAAAATAAGTTGTAACACTAAAAAAATGTCCAAATTATGAAAATAAAATGCTGTATAATACATTTACTGAGGAGACAATAATAAAGAGATAAATATCTTAAGCGTAAATAGGAGCTAACGCATCCGGTACATGTGATCTTCATGAAGATCACAAAGTTCTCCTTCAAAATCGACAGAAATATTGAAGTCCAAGTCTCGATTATTCCTGTTATTGGGCTTTAAAGCAAATGTTCCATTTATTATTTCGTTTCTCTTGGCAGTAATGTATCCTAAAAAAATAAATAAAACAATTTAATTCACTAAACTAAACATATATTATAAATTTATAACTAACTATATTAGATGCATTTATAAATTAATGTAGTAAAGCAGTTATTTAAATAATATAATTTTTCAACACAATTACAAAATAGAATGGTGGATAGAGGCCTTTCAATAATAATTACATAGTACTTAGAAAAAGAAACATTACCTGCCTTGCTTTTATTTCCTCGCTACAATATTTTTTTTAACAAAAAAACTTTATACTCGAATATGACACCATTTTTTTAAATTTTTCTCCTAATTTTCTTACCATAGTAATTTTGGTACCTTGGGAATTTCAGCTCCACCTCACTTATTTCAAGAAAAATACCATTTATTCCCAGTGCTAAAATAAGGTTTGAATTATCTAATAACCATTTCAACTTACTCCTAACCAAATTTTTCTATTAATGTTTGGGCACTCGGGTTGGTGGTAGGCGAGGCTTTACCAATATTTCTTGTACCCAAAATGTTATTGGATTGACCTAGATATAGTTTTTATAACAAATTTCGGTCTTCAAAAATTCAAAATGTTTAATGGCCTAATACATGTTTTGTTATTTTTAATTCTAATGGTTTCTACTTTTCTTATTTCATTTTTAAGACACTACTTTATTTTTTTATTCACTTTTAATGAATAAATAAAATTCTTTATTTTAAATGCCTACAAGTAGGTAACACTGTTTTCGATTATTTATTGATGAGATTATTTATTCAGAGCATATTCATTTTAAAGAACATGTATAGACAAATAAGTATGCGGCCCACATGAGAGCTCCAAGTCTATACATGGATACAATGTTCCGGAATTCTTGAGCTGAATGATGGAACCTACGTGTTTCCAAAAAAAATTTAGAATATCTCTAGAAGTTTTTTTTAATATGTATAAATCATAATTGCAGGAGTTGTAATGAAAGATAAATATATTTTCAGCATATAAGTGGTGACCTAACAAACGGAATGCCTATTATTTCTTCTATAATTGAAAGTTATGAGAAAATATATCTCTAAACACTACTCAGTAAACAGTAACATAAACAGAGCAATCATTTTGATAAGTTAGCAGTTCCTACATTACCAAACCATAAGGAATAGTTGAATGGAGTTATAATAGCCAAAGTAGTGTATAAACTAAAAACATATTAAAATGAAATACCTCCAATTATTAACTTATTTCTTCTAGATCACGAATAAATAGACTTCACTGATAAAATCAATCACTATCTTATTGTATTTAACTTAAATATTTGTTATAATACATATAATTTCTAATTTATACCTTCCAAGTAGAAAACTGTCTGCTTCCAGTGAGTATATGGACTTTCTGGACTAGTAGTAAACCAAACCCTCTTGTGGCACTTAGTGAACTCGATTGTGAAGTACGTTACTAATGCCTGAAAAAAGTTACATGAATGATTAAAAACAAAAAAAATTCAATATCTTCACCACATCTTAAGCATTATAAGAAAAGAAACACACAAAGGGTTTTCATACCAGTTGGGATGAAATAATAACAGATGTAAAAAAACTAACCTCCCTCCACTAACATAAAGCAGTGATAAATAAACAACAACTTGCCAATTGTAAGGAATACAACTGGAGGAGTTCATTACACTCTGCCATTAAGTCAATTGGTGATCAAATGGCTCATTGGTGAGGGTATAAAAATAGTCTATAAAATACCACTGTGGCCATCTATAGGACTCAAGTTTTAACATATGAGCCAAAAGCCAAGGCATTCACGAATGTAGGTGAGAATAGGTTTTATACCTACAAAATAAAATTGTCCAAGGAATATTCGGCCTAGTTAGAGAAGGAAAACAAAGTGATGGTGACCTATTTAAGTTTATCAAGCTTGGAGAACTTTGATGGGCTGGGCACACGGTTTGAAAGGATACTGAGATTCCAAAAACATCCTAACATCATACTTTATAATGACCAACTAGCCAAACTTCCAAATATGAAAAGGGGAGAATCGATTATGGTTAATGAATGGGTTTCTCTTAAAACCTGAAGCTGGAAGGCAGCAGGTTTTGATGGTGTACTGTAAAAGAGCAAGTCTTGGAGATGGAATGTACCTTATTTGTTACACCACCATAGAAGACTCATTATATTTCCAAAATATTGTTTCGCATTAACAGAAACTTGTAAACATTTCCAATTTAAATACTTGGATGCAAAACTCAAATTACAGAAACTTGGTCATAAATTTTGTTTATGATTCACATAAAAAGCTAAATCATGACAATCCATTTCTTTAAACATAATCTGGGATCATGAGGTAAGTCATATAAACCTTGATTAATCACTTTTAAGAGACTAAACTCTTTTAAATCAAACATACATGACATTATCAAATGTTCATAGATTAAGTTAAAAGGGACTTTTCTCCCATCAATAGCTTTTTAAGAATAAAAATTAAATTCATTAAAAAAACATTTGGGAGAAAATAATTAAATAATATAGTAAATGGTAAATCAGGCCATAGTGGCTAAGATGGTAAAGGAGTCTCCTTAGCAACCTTTAGTTTAACGCAGGGCAGGTTTGAATTTGGCCTGAGCGAGTTGACTTCCATTTTCGGGGGCCCATCTTGACCTTTCCACTCAGGCTCTACCTATTCTAATAGGTAGGTAACCTGTGGAATAACCACCCTATATGCCAGAAATGGCCAAGTAGGAGAAAATGAAAAGAAAAATTGTAAATTATAAAACAAAATGGAGAATATAAAATATAATAATTATTAGAAAAAAAGAATAATTTATTAAGATATAAAAAATGTCATTACTTTCTAACCAACCCAATAGTTTTTAATTTAATCTAAAATCCAATGATCGATCTTTATTACTATAAATTATATTATATTTTAAAATTTTTACTTAAAAAATTACAATAAAGTGAGGTAAAAAAAATCCTTTTATGTTAACCAGGTATAATAGAATACATAAATTAAAAAATAAATAAAATAAGAGGAGATAAATAAAGAAATATCATTTAACATGTTGACTGCCAATATGAAATAACCCACAGTAATCGCTATGATCTAGTTTTCATTATAATGCCAACCATAAGGTATCTGGTAGTTTTTTTACTTGCCATATTTGTGTACCTACCAATTTCACCATAACTACAGAAATATGGTAAAAAAAAACTAACTATGAGAAACTCACAATTGGCATTCTAGGCCATAACGCAAACTATGAGTTGCCCAATAGTTGGCACCCAACATGTTAAAAAAATAAATAAGAAAAACAAGGGGTGCAGTACCTTTACCTGGACATAGTCGTTTCTCGATACTTGCAAGGTAAAAGGTGAAGTGAAGTTCAGGTCATCTTTAGTCACTGTATAGAGATCCACTTCTTTTAATAGAGCACTATTGGTTACCACCTGCTTAGGATCAACAACATCGACTAATGGCTCGGTTATCGCAACAGACCTTAATAAAACAAAAGCACAATTAGTTATATGTATAACCTTTGTGAAAGATGTGGAAACACGCATAAAGGACATATCAAAAGCAACTTGTTAATAGTAGGGAGCTGGATACCAGCCAATTATTCATAAGTAGCAAAAAATAAATAATAATAATGCCAAACACATCAAGTTCAGAAAGGCATACTTTTAATGTCTCCACTGATCTAAAACCTTAAAAAGATTCTGAAATTTTAGATTAAATTTTCAGTTGATTTAATGGAGAGATCGTCTTAACTTAAGTTATTGCGAACTTTTTTTCATTCTAATAACAATTTTAAATTTAAAAAGCCACTGACAATTATCCGAATCTAACTACTCCATGCCAAAAGAAATGCAGAAAAATCACAAGTATGAAATCTTGTGATGATTTTTTGGAATTCCAACAGTTCTTAACTTCACCAAACCACTCCAAAATCCAATCTTTCCAACCATGAGTGTGGAAAACAGATGGAATACAATGATAGATTGCACAGTTTCTACCCTCACAATTGTTCCATTTAGTGTGGAACAATAGTCAGTGGCCAATGCAATAATGGTACATCTATATTTAATAAGTAATCAATAAATAATTGACCAATTATAATATAATGATAAAAATATTGAAATTTATTACAGTATCATTACAATTAAAACCATGGATGAGCTTAACGAAATAATTTTCACAAAAATTAATTATACAGTAATATCCTGAAAATTCATACAAATTCCATGGTCAGAAGAAAATAATTCTTAAATATAAATTTTCAAATAAGAAATCTTGTTGAGAGAATAATGAGCAAGAGAGAATTGTTTCTATGAATTTAGATTATTACATTTTGTATTACACATTATTATATTTCAGCGTTTTGATAATGTCTTCCAGAAGGTCTAACTAGTTTCTTTATAATTCATGATTAAAACTATAGCTAGCAGTGACTTAAAAAAAAAGAAAATGCCCTCTTAAATCTTGAACAGCACAACTTAAACCACGAAGCGGCAGTGAAAAGACAGATATCACAATCCTTTCTCGGTACCTACCCTCTAAAATATAACCCACTGCAAAAGCTTTCAAAAAATTCATGGAGAGCAGGGGACTCACACAAAATGTAAGCTATTCTTCAACTTAACCATGCATAACCTTATGAAGCTACCCAAAAACAACAATAGCAGAAGAGCGATCATAAATAACAAAGGAATTAATGAGTATATAAATATAAAAGAGCAAAAAATCACTCAAAATAATTGTTAAAGCAACAATGTACTAATGAACCATTTTTGTTAAAACCGGCATGAGACCATTTCCTGAGAACCAATCAGGAATAGAGCTAGATCAAACCAATTCCAAACTGAGCCAGGTTTCTCTTCAGTTTGCTCTAAGTTACCACAGAGGCCCCCACAAAATAAAATTAAACACACTCCCTCTCCCAAGGCCGAAATCGTCCTGGCACCACAGCAGATTTGGGGTTAATAAGGTGATGCTTCAACTTCCTTAGATACAAACTTCATTTAATTCATTGATAAAAAATTTAATTTATTGAAACTGACTGCATTAAATAAATCAGTATCACGTTTCGATCACTATATCAATCAAGTTCCAGAATATTCTTATATTAGTCAACCCATTACAATGATTTAAGAAACATTTGTTCACCATTATTAATCATCTTGTTAACTTAAAGAAAATATCTTGAACTTTTTTTTAAAAAAATAAATAGAACATAGCTGAAAGTCAAAATTACTCCAACTTTTCCAATACAATTAACTATTTCTACTTGGCTACATTACAATCGTAATAAAAGTTTAAGCCGTTTTATTAAACATGAAAAGTGCATTTGACCATGCTTGGTGGCCATCGATTCTAAAAGCATGAACAAAGAGAATGTGCCCTCAAAACATTTATTTAATAATAAAAAGTTATTTATCTAAGAGAGGAAATCAGATCTAGGTAGTGGACAGTGTCTAGTGAGTGGAAATGCAGAGGAGCATCAAAGAGCCATTTTACCTCATATTCCCTCCTTTGTAATAAATAATGTAGGGCATAGTTAGATTTGTGACAGCAGATGAGACCAAGGTTATTTGTATTTGCTGATGACATCCTGTTACTTTTTTAATTAATTTTTTTTAACAGCTATAAGCACAACGTAACAAGGTCTTGAAAAAATTGTCTATTTAGGAAAAAATAAAATAATTAACTGACATTGCAACCTGAAAAAAATAAATATATTATATTCTTGAGAAAATTGCATTCCTAACCTGAATATTACATTAAATGAAAAAAAATCCTACCAAATTATCAAATAAAATATTTAGGCTTAACATTAGAAAAAAGTTAAATTAAACCCCACATATTTCTAATTTAAAAAATAGATTGCTGAAGATTGTTCAAAGGCTTGACTTCAAAAAACGGCTTTAACTTCTGAACCATATGTAGGAAAATGTTCACCAACCTGTGATTGACTTTATGATATCCTACCAAATTTGACAAATTAATATTATTTTCTGAATTATAATGCAAGTATATAGTGTCAATTATGTACTTAAGTACCTACTTGTACCTGTTTAATTTATTGGTACCCAAGATAAAAATACTTAATATTCGATATTCGTTGATAGCCAATTGCTATTAAAATAGGCACCTACTTGCTCCAATTGTACTTAACAAACATGTTCCTAGCTAGTTAATGCAGCTAATATATTTCATGAATAAACTGCAGTTTTGTTTTGTTATTATTAAAGTATCTACCTACTCCTCTGTTATTATAAAGGTAGTTCAATACAGCTTTTGTTGTAAAAATAAATAAATAAGTACATGAAAAAAATATATTAACACTAATAAAAACACAGGGCATCTGAAGTGAAACTCAAATCATCAATCACCCGAAGAATGCCAATTCAAGCCAATTAATAAAATCTAAGTGATTTGAGGAAGCAGATTCTATCACTGAGTAAGTGAACATAATGAATAAGTGAAGGAATTCAAAATATTTTATCTGTGAATGGAGTAGCCGTTAGGGATTTGAATCTGGCAAGTGACCTTGACATACACGCCTCTATTACTGATTATTGTGTTTATACTGACAGTCAAATCTCACTATGTAAATTGAAAAGCATACACATACATGAAAACCTTGTAGAGGAAATCAGGCGCTGATCTTTTGCTACAGCCAAGGCAAAAATTTCCTTTAAATGGGTAAAAGTACATGCTGGTATTTAAAGGAATAAGCTGGTTGATGAAGCGGCTAAGGCTGCAGCGAGTGACACCACTCTCCTGATAGTATTCAACAAGGCACCAATTAGTGCAGTTAAACATTTCCTGAAAATGACAACAAGACAGAGATGGAACCAAAGATGGAGGACATAACAAGAGGGAAATATACTTATGAGTTCATAAAACAATAGAAGAAAGAGAAAAACTTAAAAAGTTATCTTATAAACTAACTCAATTTATGGCAGGACATGTATCAGCTAAAAGCTATTGGTTAAGATTCAAACTGATCAAAAACAAAATTTGTAAATGAAATGGAAAAATAGAACAACCATATGAACATCTTATCTTATATATAATTGTCTCAAGTTGGACAGGTACAGACCCAAACTGAGCTCTACCAGTCCAGTTGAATGGAGTCACCTTCAAAGAAGAGTCTTATAGAAGAATAATTCTCAGAATTAAATGCACTTGTGGACCAGATTGACTACTTCAAATGAACTGAATAAACAGCTTGCCGCACAATCTATCTTTTAATGTTAGTTTAATAATTGCTACTATTAATATATTTCTTTTTGTCATAGTTATTCAAACTTTTATGGTATAGGCATTATACTTCTAAGGTATAATTTATTCTTCATTTGTGCAAATAAATATAATTGTATTTTGTTTTATTTTTTTTAACAAATAATTGTTTGTAAAATGTATATTATACTGCATTATAAGGTATAAGCATGATATATTCCTTGGTTAGATGTTATTTTAATATGTAATGAAATATATGCACCCAATGTGAGGTGACTGGAAAGTGGGAGAGAGAAAAAAAAATCCTTATGCCTGTACTCTGCCATATTGACAAACTTTCCTTGCAAAACATCATTTTTCCTCCACACTTCAGATAATCAATTGAATCCTACCAATAAATAAAGTTTCAAATCCTATAATCCTACTTTATCTTCTTTTAAAATCGTTAGAGTGTGTCATAACTCAGCTTTAAAATTTCTTTGAGGAAACCCATGACCACCCAACTATCACTGAACACAACAAATTATTTATCCTCATCTATACAGACTGATATCTTTTCATACTTTATCTTTCATAATTTAAGTAATCATTTCATTTATAAATAATAACAATAAGTTAAATAAACTTTAGGTAATCAATTTCAAAATAGCTAGAAAATTAATTAAAGAATTATTATAATTAATAAAGTAACTGATTGTAGGAACGTTTTAAAAAAAATTAAAAAAAAACAATAAGTTAAAAATCACTTAAAAAGGCAAGGAGAGAATATTACCTAATAGAACTCATGTTAAAGCCATATACATTATCCCACCAGTTGATTTTTTCATCTTTATATTGCCGATCCTCAATTGCAGTAATAAAGAGAGAGGCACGGTCAGGAAAAAGGAGGCCGCCTATAGAAACCAAAAGAAAAATTATGTTTATTAATATAAATAAATACATACACAACCAAATTATACAAATAATGCGAAAAGTCGAGAGGGCAGTATTACTATATCCCAGAAGTATTTAGTTTATGATACCAAACAACAAACATAACATTTGATGATTTCAACATATCACTATATTATAAATAATAATTATTAAGTTAAAAAAAAATTAAAATAAGACATACAAAAATAAGATCTGGACTGTTAATCTGAAAACATAGATGGCATATATAAAATTTTTAGATTTTGTAGCATTATCTCATATTTTCATGGAAACTGTATTACTATATAAGAATTATAAAAGTGCAGAAAATATTAAAACTCTTTGCAAATACAGACTTTTAACTTGGGGTTTAAAGAGAATTATGTCAGCCTACTACTGGAAATAAAAAACCCACTGATCATGCAAAGGATGACAATAATCCTACACAGCACAACAAAATTCGGAATTATGAAGCTATATTTTAATAAAGGACCACTAGGGGGTTTGGATCAAAGACAGCCGGCAACAACTTTGTATTTATTATTCTCCTCAAAAATTTCGTCTAGCTTGCTAGCTCTACTAAGTTCATATTTAGCAATTGGCGAAGAGTCACAGTGAATAAATCTAGAAGTAATATTTAAAAAAAACTAACTGTAGATGAAAAAGATCCCAGGCTTGGTGTTAAAAAGAAATAAAAAATATCAACCCTTGACCCAGCAGAAATATAGGAGGGAAGCAATATATTCCTACACAAACCAAAACTCAAATTAGGCCATACAGTTTCCAAGCTGCTATTAAGTATTTCTAGTTGTAAAACCTACCCATTTCCTTTATTAAGGTATCATTTCAGATAATTTGTTTAGTCCTCACCATTTTGTTGTATATAGTAAGAGAGAATGTTCATGCTATTGTATACTGCCGCTTATTGTAGTGAAGCAATTGGAAGGAAACTGTCAGAAACGTTATGTAAAGTAAATAATAAAAATATGAAATGCATGACAGTGAGCTGTTTACTATTATTAAACATGATGGCAGTGGTTGGGTAAATGATTAAGTATAAAGAAAAAATGATAAATTAAAGTTAAAAAGTCAAGAAAAAAGAAACTAAGACAGAGAAAATGGAGCCAAAATAAAGCCTTCTGGTTAAGAGACCCCCAAAAACATACATAATATATTTTCTTGCCCCCTTCAAATTTCTTTATAATGTAATTTGAAATATATACTTGATTTTCCATATTTGCTAACTTTGAAAATAAACAAACCACTAAGTCCAAAAGTTTTTAATCCAATTTTTTGGTAATAAATTATCTATACACCTAGGGTATGAAGCATTTGAATGATTTAGAAGGTTATTTTTGTCAACATGGCAAAGTAATTAGACAGATTAGTAGTTTATTCTCTCTCCAGTAAAAAAAGGTTTACTGTTTTATTATTATTTGTTTTTACTTTATTGGTTAAATTGTTAAAATACAAAATATATTTAACTTATGTTTCTGGGTAAATATAAGTATATACAGATCCTTTACCTTATACTACTTGTTTTAATAAAATGATATTGTACACAAATTAATTTTATAATTCAATTATTTATTGAGAATAATGAAAAACTGGCATCATAGTGCACTTCAGAGAACACACACATATCCAGTTTTAGAACTTAATGCACCTAGGGGGCCTGATACTAAAACTGAAAGAAGATACTCCAGCTCCACGTACTTCAACTAAGTGGAAAACAAGCTATGAGAGATAGACAAGTTTGAAAATATGAGTGTTCATGACAGATAGAAGGAAATTTGGGAAGTGATCATGGGTGTAACCAGAGAAGTATTGAGCACCCAACAGAAAGAACATGAAAACCAGTGGTGGTTAGGAGGTGAATGTAGAACAGCAATGCAATACAAGACCAGTACAGATGCCCACATGTCCTAAGACATAAGAGAGGAACTGTGAAAGAGTAACGTAAACACAAAAGAGAGGGGAACCAATTGGCATTAGAGGAAGAAGAGATATTGGAAAAAGAACCAACTAGAGGATCTATAAATTTTAAGATCTGAACATTTAACCACCAAACCAATCATAACAGAAAAATCATTAAAACGAGAAACAAGTGCTTGTAAAGATGCTGATGGTGCCCTATTCTCTAAAAAAGCCTAATTCTTGAAAGATTGGGACAACACTTTCAGGTTCTTTTGCTTTTTAAGGACAAGCAAGCATATTAACTGATCTGGAGGTTGGAGACAATAATGAACTCCCACATCAGGATGAAGTCATGACAACAATTGAGGAGCTTCAAAATAACATGGTACCTTGTGGCTTTGATGGTTTCCCTGGAGAAATAGTAAAATATGGTGGGCCTGTAATATTTAATGTAAAGTGCTGTACGACCTTATACGAGATGTGGAGTGAAGAAAAGTTTCCTGCCTGAAGCCCTGGGGGAAACATAATGTTTAATCCACAAAAAAGATAAATTAGCTGGTGGCAACTAGGGGTAATCTCCCTGCTGCCTGGGGCTTACAAAGCCATATGAATATTCTATATTAGAAGAACCACATTTTTTTATAAAAATCATTTAGAAATATGACAAACAATTTAGAGCTCTTAGATCTGGACCTTGAACCAAGAAAAAATTTTTTCTTTTTTTATTTCTTTATATTCAGAATTTATTTCATCATGAGTGCAAAATCCTTCGCACTGCCTATAATCTAATCTATATTAAGGGAGAGAAGAGAAGGACCAATAATGAATTAAGTTTCTTTATGAATGATGCGACATCAGTCAAAGTTATATGCCAGGGATGGATAGTCGGACTGAGAATGTTATAAGAATGAAAGACAATAAAATTTCCCCTAAAAAGTTTTAACTAAACATTTATAAGAAAACAAGAAGAGTTGGTTGACCTAGGCTTCCTTGAAAAGACAAGAGTAACAAGTGATACAAGTAACCTGCTTAAGACCTAGAGCTGAAAAACAGTAACTCAAGATCGGTACAACTGGCAGAAGCTAACAAAAGATGCTCTGACTCTGCAATGGGTAGTAACGCTGCAAGTCAATAACTAATAAAACTGGAATTAAAAAAAAAAAAAGAAACCACTACAAGAAGGTTTTCAATTTATAAAGAAAAGACTTATGATAACTAATAAAAACTGATGGCTAAATATTAAGTTTAAATTTCAGAAGTTCAGATGTATTAAAGCTCTTAAACGTGTCTTGCCAAGTAATATAATAGGTAATGAAAAACAAAAAATGCCATTCAGGAGGTTTACTCAATTCATTGAAGGATGCCAGAGCTTAATAATAGCAAGTATATATATTTTAAAAATAGATGTAAATAAATAAATATCTATGGGGGAAAATGATGAAAAACTTACCTGGTTTTAGCCATTTATCTCTTGCGAATAGAACTGTATCCAACATAGACTCATAGAAGAGACAATATCTAAAACAAAACATGGTATATATATTTGTCTTAAATATAGATTATAGAGTACTTAAAAATCAATAATCAAAAATACTCATCAAAATATTATAAAGTAAATCAAAAATTATAATAAATTCTAAAAGTTTATTAATATTGTTGATACTGGTGTGAGACACTTCTCAAAACACAGTGGAGTGTATAGAGCATGTGTCACAAATTTTAGTAAAGCAACTTTTTTGGAGGATAGATTTGCTTTTAAAATTACCATTTCTATAGTTTGATGCATTTGATGCATATTTGTTTGCTTGTTACTTCATTTCTTAATACTCTTAGTACCTTTAAAACTCTACAATATTATAGCCAGCATGATGCCATTTACTAATTACAACAAAATCAGTTCTTATTACTGCATGTGGTAGAGAAAAAAAAAATCTTTTCCAGGGGATCACATTTTTTTCTTTTTTTCAAAATTAGTTTATTTTTACTATGAAATGAATATATAAATGATTTTATCATTTATTGCTTAATTTTAATTAAATAAACCCATGTCTAGGAATATTCTGCTCCCTTGTAAACTAGAAAAATTGGAAGGAAAAAATATTACAAAAATATTTTTAAGAAATAATAAAATATAAATAAAGTTAAGTTATACATATAGGTATGAAATAGTAATAATAAATGTATTTTCTTTTCTTTTTTATATATGAACAGAAAAGAAAACAGGTAGAAACAGGTTTTAAATATACTAAACTCTTAAGATGGTTGGATGAGGTGGAGGACATCTTGAAGAGAACAGGAACCAGAAAGATGGCGGATGCTAACCTGGGATAGAAGAGTGGAGGAAAGTGATAAGAGATTTCCAGGTTCTCGCAGGACCATAGTACCAAGAATAATAAAATATACAATATTTGCTTGAATTGAATATAGCAGATTCCAAATTTTGAAAATAATTTTCAGGGTAAAATGTTAAGGAGTTATTATTATTCTGTAGTTGTTTAATTTTACAACTACAGAATAATAATAAATCATTTGAGTTCATTATAACAAGGATTTGATGTAATAAGAAATCAATTGCCAAATGTAAATACATAATTTAAGAAGAAACAAATAGGTTTGAATCAGATACTATACTATGTAGATCATCAGATATCAGATACTATGTATTAAAGGAATATCAGAAAAATATAATGAAGCTTTGGAAGTAGAATGTACCTTTTTTTAGCTGGCATTTACCAATTTAGTATTTTGAAATCTTAATTCTAGTACTATTGACATCAGCTATTAAATTGTTATGGTTTTGTGTAACCTTCATCTCCATTTTCAACTCCTAGATTAAACCCGATAACAAACTATGAAGTAACTTAAAAGCATCGATTTTGGTAGAACTCAAATTTTCCTGGAACCGACCCCAAATATAAGCCGACTTTGAATACAGGTCCTTTTTGCTTGAGACAAATTCAGAAAAAACCTTGACCTATATCCGGAAAAATGCAGAGTATATAAAAATACATAAAGACATATTTTGAAAGGGGTAAATTAAAGTAAAAATCCCCATTTCAAATACAAAGTGATGATTTGGTATAATTGAGGCTAAAAACAGCATATTAATTAAAGGACGACCGATAAATTAAAATGAGATGACACATTACAATATGATTAGAAAGGAAATGAAATGGGTTTAATTTGATATTCATCCAATTTATTTTAGAAAACACTTACAAAATTAAAGAAGGATAAATAAATAACTTAATCAAAACTGACAAAGGTTAGAAACCTATAAAATATTTTACTCACCCCATCCATTCTGAAATTATAACATCTACTTTGTCAATGTTATCAGGTAGTGTAACTTCTTCAACTTTTCCCTTAACTATGGTTATTATATCTGAAAGGTCGTTATCTGCGACAATGCGTCTTGCATATTCAACAATATTAGAACACTCAATACCTACAACTTTCCTTGCTCCTGCTTTAGCTGCAAACATGCTAAGGATTCCAGTGCCACATCCCACATCTAGCACCACTTTATCCTACAATAAAGAAACAAATAATTATTTGATTTTTATAACAAATACAATTAATAATACTTAGTCGAAAATAAAAAATAAATAAGCAATTAGTATACACCATCTATAGGCATAGACCTGAAACAGCAGTCTATTGTCAATTCTGCTGAGTTATGGCCAGTGATGTAGTGGGTCGGAACGGTGTTGGAAACTACATGAGTAATTATTAAAGCAGTAAATTATTTAAATAGTACTGGGAAGTGACTACCTGCTTACTTTTTTAAAGTTTATTACTAAACCTTGAAATCTTAAAACCAATATAACCATTGCACTGTTTGGTTATACACTGACATTAAGGCTAAAAATTGGTGAGCACTTCAAAAACCAACTTGTAAAGGAGTAGGGGCATTCTGGATTGCCTGATGTTAGTCAATTCTCAGAAGAAGGTTAGCATTCCCACACTGTAAAATTTAGGACTACATCACTGGTTATGGTCAAGAAAAATTGAAATTCATTGATATTTCTCAATTTAAAGTTGAAATTTAAGGACTTGGGAAAGAATATAGAGGAGGTGATGCAAATACATAATATTTTGTCTTTCTTCTTTTCTGGATTTAACTGCACTATAAGCAACCCAATGGTATGATTTTCAAACACTATCTTGAAGTTTGTTTGTAACTTGTAATAGAGTAATGGTATTAAGGAAAAATATATCATAAAACTGTCCACATAGAGGTGACATTTGGAATGATACAGATCGAGAAATAGCAAGGAACCTAACAGAACACCAAAGAAAAGGAGTAGTATCTGTGAAGGAGAGAGGTTAATTTGGGACAACTTGAACTGTGAGCAACTGGTAAGGAAAGCTTAAACCAGTGTAGTAAAGTTTTGGACAAAGAAAGATTTTACAATGGACGGACAAGTAGGGTGACTTTCAATTATTTTCCTAACATACAGGTATTGCAGAATAACATTAGTTCCTCTTGTTAAAATTCTATCTGATATATTTCTCTAGAAATAAAGGATAGAAACTTTAATGATTAAGTTGCCACCGAAACACTTCCTGTATATCATAGCTGCTAATAAAATTGTATATCTTGACCCTCCACTAAAGCCTATGTTTTGTTATAATTTTTCATATTGTTTGAACTCTTTAATGTTTTTAGAAACTATTTTAATAATATGGGTATTGCATTGCAGGAGACAAGAGTAACAGTAAGATAAAAGTATTGGAAAGAAATATTAATTCTTTTTTTTTATTCAAAACACCTTAATTTTTTCTTTTCCCACTCAGCGAATTCGTCATAATTTTTTGGGTTTACCAATTAACTAAAATCCATTATTAATATTTGTTAGCATTAAACTTGAAAATTAAAATGTAAAATTTACTATTAATAGGACTATGAAATAACAATTCAGCATTTAATAAGAAAACTATATTTATATACAATTCTTCATTTAAATTAGAATTCAGAACTCATATTTTATACACACATACATATATGTACCTCTGGGCCGGGGTAGCCAGGTGGGTCAAGGAGCCTGCAATAAGTAATCAATCTTAAGTAACATCGAACATGGTCAGAACTTAGATGGGTGGCCATACATGATGGGAAGAGAGAACTTCTCTCCTCACTCTCCCACCATGCTTGTGAGGCCTATCAGCCTAATGGAAGTAACTCACACAGACTGGGTGTAGTAGTAATTACCCTACCTCCTGTACTTCAATCAGGAATCATATTGTGTTCTTCCAGGATGTCCAACAACCGCTCTGAGGTTTTGTCCATGAATGGTCTGCTTTGGAAAAACAAATATAGGTTTTCAAGTGCCTGCTAACCCTGGACAGACCAGTGGATGTAGATTGATTTGTCAATGCCCTTGAACCCCAATGAGTCAGTGAGAAAAAAACTGCCGAATTGATCCCAAAGGGATTAGTTATCAAGCTATGGGTAGTTTGCTGCTACACCATGGAACTCTATGTCCGTAGCAATAAAGTCGAGCTAACCCCTACAAACTATCTGTACTTTCACAAGCAATATCTCCAAGAAAACCACATCAAGTAACCAAAGGTATAATAGGTTTATATTGACAAACAAAATATATAGATATAAGCTGCAACACTGCTAGATCGAGCTATACTGATAGTCCAGATGGTGATTTCAGGAAAGATTTATACTTTTTTCTCAAGAATCCCATGTTTTATTATGTTTTCCACCTCGCCAGCTGTCAAATTCACAATAAAAAGAAGAAAGAAAAAAGCCAAAATTTTCAGTTTTTCATGTATAACAAGAAAACTGAGCATTTCAGGAAGGTTTAAAATTCTATATGAAATATTAAATCACACATAATCTCTTACTAAATGAATATTATATTTAATTTTGACTAACTTGAGATGCCACAAGAGTGCACTTAAGGAAAGACAAATTTTCGGTTCTCTGTGTAATATATAAAAAGCTCTATTTCAACCATCTGGTTGGTTCAAAGTATATTATGACTGAAACTGTTTCATAAATGTATACCTTTGTCAAACTGGACAGTATGAAGGGAGTTGTTTACCTTGTTCACAGAGAACAGAAAAAAGGCAGTATAGGCACTTTTAAGAACATTCTGATAATAAAACAATACATTAATATAAATACATTTTTAGGGTTAGTATTTGGCAGGATTGGGAAGGATAAACTTAAGGGTTTAAGATGCATGTATAACCCTCCTCCCCCCCCCCAAAAAAAAATTATATAAAATAAGACATTTTTTTTTTTTTAGTTGAAGTATAAGAAGTAATGACTAACTGATCCTGAATATTCATGAATAAAATAACAAAACATATCAGGAGAAAAAACTAACCTTAAATAAATGTCTGTTATGGTACATAGAATTCCTATACGTTAATGTTCGCACTTCATCTTTTAACATTTCTTCATGAATACCAAAGTGAGCATAGGAATCGAAATAATAATCCCTTGAAGTCATCTCATCTGCTTGGACATCCTCTGAAATATTTAATAAATCAGAACTAGGGGAGCTATCTACAGAACCATTTTCAGCAAGTTCCATCTTTCCATCACCTGCAAAATAATTATATTAATGAGTTTTTAATACTCCATTAAGAGCACCTGCAAATTGGTAAAATATAAGCGGGTTCAGATATCTAGATGATATTCTATTTTTACATTGTTATATTACAGAAGAATGAGGAGAAAAGTTAGGTAAATTTTATCAAGTTTTTAATTTTAACTATACATTTTTTTAATCATCTAATTATATTGTTCATTTACCCATGGTTTCTTCTTTTACAGAACATTGCATACATATAACAACAAATTACAAAGATATTGAGAATTTTTCTATTAAACTACAAGGGCATAATCCAATTTAAATTCATTCCACTGACCAGGATGATAATTACCAATATCATTTGTTAACATCTGGGAATGCATTCAGACAAAGTCTGGAAGAAATACTGTGGTTTCAGAGACAATTCAAGGATAATTCACACAACTCCATAATCATCTATAACAGAATAATGCACACAACTCCATAGTTCAAATCTGATCCAGAAAAAAAAATTGTGATGGATCAGAGGTGTACCCAAATTTGTACCAATTTCATTACTCATTAATTTCACTAAGTCATTGATTCAGCAAGAATACTAACTAGTTAAGAAATAGATGCCACTATCTCTCAATCAGCTTTGAAACCTACAGAAAGACGAAAATAACAATTTGATTTTTTTCATCTACTTAAGTCTCTAGAATCTATAGCAATTCCTGAGTGACACCATAATCCACTTGTGCCATAGTAAACTTTAAGAAACCAAATCAATTATCAATAAATTTTCTCAGCACATCATAAAGCACTCACTACCGAGATGAATTACTTCACAGTTCAAATTTCTCTGAATCTTCATTTGATTAAAGATTTCAGTTATTGGGGTTATGTTTAGGGGAACACCTTATAAGATATTTTAAACACTGGATTAAAGCCCATAAATACAAGCAAAAATGTGTAAAGGCTTCCTATCCTCACGGAAAAATAAATAATAAAATTATAAAAAATCTAAAAAAGAAATATTAATACTAAACCAAACATAAGATGAACTTGACATACTATAAAAAGGCTAAATAAAAATGGTTGTATTACCATGGTTAAAATTTGTTGAGCCTTCGAAGCCAGTACATTGAATCATTTGTTCATCCATTGTACTTCTTTTTATCATCTGAAAGAATAATTTTGTAAATGGAAGTAAAAATAGAACAGAATAATTCAAAGAGTTAAATAACACAAAATATAAAACATAAATAACTAATATTATGATTAATAATTATAATTGTAATGGTAAAGTAATGCTGAAAAAGGTTATTAATAATCATGATTCCAATAGTGAACTAATGTTGAAAAAAGGTTATGAGGAAAAAACAAAAACCTCTTAACATTAGTAACAAAAACTTAATGGCCATGATCCACATATTTACCTATAAAAATAAAACGATTTTGAAATATTGTATATATCTAAAAACATAACAAAACAATAAATACTATTTAATTACTCTTTATACATAAGGTGTTTCATTATATACGTTTACTCCTCTTCTAATTTTTTAAAAATTTGATTTGATTTTTGGTGGGTCATGACAGTGGCATGTGATCTATATTTATATTTTTAGGGTATTGCTAATTTTCTGACTTATCTCCAACACACAATTCTTGCTTTTCCATTGGTATTGGATTTTTTATCACGAATTTTGATAAAAATAAAATTTTAAGACACATTCATATCAGTTATTTGTCTGATTCAATGCGTCCTAAAGGCATAAATTATCAAAAACTGAGAACAACTGTTTTGCAGTTTTGACAATTTGCATGCAAACAGAACAGAAAATCAAACAAAGTGAAAGAACAAGATCATTTTAGAATTAAATTTACCACAAGAATCTATCATCATAATTTGAATTTCCATGGGTAGGCCGAGGAAACTAAAATGGCTGTCAAGATGACTTCATGAAATAAATAAATGGCTAAATTACTATGACAGATTCTTACCTGGGGTAAAACAGTTTTCCAACTTTACAAGCCAAAAATAAAACTTCATTTATTTCTCATATATATTAAAAATATTTTATTTTAAACTAAACTTGTGTTAAGTACCGCCCCAAAAAAAATCTATTTTGTGCAGTTGTTTACTCTTATACTAGATTTAAATTTTACTTTTTTATTTATGTCTCTTAACCTTTCACTTTTAAGACAAATGGCACATCTCAGAATGATTCCTCATCCTCTGTGGGTATTACCACTATTGCCCAGTATTTTCACTTAAATTAAATCATGTATTTACAGATTTTTTTAAAAACTGTTTAACATTGGTCTAATAAATTCAACTTTATCATTAACTCACAAAAGATAAAAATGGGCCAAAGTGTGGAAGGATTTCTCATCCCTTTAATGAAAAAAAAAAATTTAAATTCATTGTATGCTAATAAATATTTCACCTACATATTGAATATTAATCTTTACCTGATATACGGGTTTCATTAAGATTTTAGTATTATTTACTATAAATTAACCCTTTTGGAGTTCTACTGTAGTTGTTAACTTAAATAATATTTCTAATCATTTAAATAAACAATTTTATAATACATTAATTTTTTTGAATATAAAAATAAAATGAAACATTAAGCAAACAATGTTTTTTGTATTCAACTTAAAATCGAATTTGTAGAATATAACTCAAAGCGGTGAGGGTTTAATAAAATCGTATCATGAGAGTCTAACAGATTTACACAGTAGGGATAGTTCAAAAAGTGCAGCTATTCTCACAAAACTCTATACTGAACTTCTTGAGTACTCCAGGTAAGCTTGTGTAGGGTATTTTGGTAAGAAAAGTGCTTGAGGCCCTTTGTTGCATAACTAATTGTTCTGCAAATATACCTATTTGTTGTAGAAGTGTAATTCACTTTTTTTTTTTATTTATTACAAAAAGTAAATAAACATAAAGAAATTTTTTATTACTAGACAAGAATTGATTAATAGTGTACTAACACAGCAAAATGAAATTTTAAATCGATCATCAGTATTTGGTATTCATATGTAATAAATTGGCTCATAGTACTCATGTAGAGTTGGCGACATTGAAAACGGCCAGTTGGGATAACTCTATATAGAGCTTCTTGAGTACACTAGGTAAGCTTGTGTGGCATGGTTTGGTAAAGAATGCGCTCGAGACCCATTTATTGCATAATTATGCATTGTACAAGAGTATTCATTTTGTTTTTTTTCGTATCAATCATGTATGAGTTGGGGATGTTTAAGGGCTCATGAAAGGATAGCTGGAAATGTGCAGCTATTCTCAAATAAATCTATGAAGAATTTCTTGAGTGATCTAAGTAAACTTGTTTGGCTGCTTTTCCTTCATACATCTCATGAAGAAATCAATGCAAGCATTACCTTCCCAAAGAGATAAAAGTCAAAATGATCATCGGCAATTTGCTTGGTAGGAGTACAGCATTGGCTAAAATTGACAAAATTTTATCTCTTAATCTATGCAAGGAATAAATAAATATGAAACATTCAAACTTTGTATCTAATAACCACACTAGACCCTACTGGTTTCCTTCATTGGTGCTGTGTAAGTTTCTGCCGCCCAGAGCAAATGTTGAATATGCCTTTCCTTCCCCTCCTCTACATAATACATTATTAGTATAATCATAAAATGTATAACACAACGAGGAATCTATTAAGCTGCATAGTATTTGTTTACTTTAAAATTATTTCAAACTAGAAAACAAAATGTAATTCCGAAAACACTTCTTAAATTGGCCATCAATGTGGCATTCAGTAAATAAAAACAAAATATATATCATTGGAGAAGTTGGGAGGGGGGGGGGAGGGTGCGGTCAGCAAAGAACAACATAAATAAACAAAACCATATTTATTTATTTTATGCCGACGTTTCGACCTGAGTTTCAGGTCTTCATCAG
>NW_027116161.1:1524968-1527278 GCF_000696795.3 Halyomorpha halys
CCCCCCGACAAACTTCTCCAATCATTAATCTACGGTCAACTATCTACACCTCATTAAAATATATATCACTTTTTTTTTTTGTTTATTTAGATTAGAATTAACAGTATCTGGGGGAAAAAATTATAAACTATAGTTTCATAACTGTAGATTTATTTATTTATAGAAAGGTGCCCCTTAACCAATTTATTGTTTGTTTTTCTTAAACTATCACTTTTTGTACTTGATGTAATGTATTTGATCGTATCGGCTAAATGGAATAAAACAAGAACAATATTTTTTAAAAATAAAACAATTTCTTCTATGCTCTTACCTGCCTTGAGGTCGAAAATTAGAACACCATTGAGCTTAATTTTTGTCCTGAAGGCAGATAGGTGGATGGATGAATTGGTGAAATGGTGAAGGTAGGATGGTGAAACAAATTAACGACAAACAATTATCAAAACAAAGATGCGAATTTACCTTATTTTTTTCCAATATCCACAGCTTTCCAAGGATCACTATTAAAACTGATTAATTTTTACTTCCACATTCAAAGAGGAATTTTGCAACAGTGGTACCACCTGTAAGATAAGGATGCTAAGTATCGATTTTTGGTCATGTATCAGATCTTAAGATATTCACATGATTTGAACAATCAACTAAGTGATGTTACTACCATGTCCCAGTGCCAAGAATAAGGTTAGTGAATATGAGGAGATGGTTAGGGGTGCAATCAGTGAAGAACACAAATAAGTAAAATTTATTTATTAGTGTCAACGTTTCGGCAAAATTTCAGGCCTTCATCAGGACTAAGAACAAAAAACAAGATAACAACCATACTGAATAAAAGGAAATACCTGAAAATAAGAAGATAATAAATAATATAGATACATAAGTAGTATTGGAAGAAAATGCATAGTATGAGTATTATAAGATAAAAGGAGTAAAAGAATACAGTAATATTAAAATCATGAAAGAGGAAAGAAAAATAAAATAATATACTTATGAAAATCTAATAAATAAATATATGTACAAAATGAAAATTATTTAAAATTAAAATTATGAAAAAGTGAGAAAGAAAACATAAATGAGATTAATTAAATATATAAGTAAAGTAACAGAAATAAAAAAATAAATATAAAGTTATAAAAGCCAAAAGTACAATTGCCGATGTGAGAAATAAGTGGAGAAAATAATTTAATGATGTGTATGAAGAGTAGAAAAGGTGGTAAAAAAAAGGTTAACTGTAAATATAAGAAACATACTGAAACAAGCAAAAGTAAGGCAATACTAATTGGAAATAAGATTTATGCCTAACTAAATATTGCAAATAAGTACAGGATATATAAACGTTAATGGAATAAAGATTGAGCTAAGCTAAAAGCCGAAGGTTCAGTGGAGCTAATCGGTAATCATGTGTAAAGGAAGGAAAATTCAAAAAAGTAAAAATATCTAAAAAAAGCTGATATAAGAAGAAATTAAGGTAAAAGTAAGATAAATGAAAGGAGACAGCAAATACTTTCTTTTAATTAAAAGTTAAAGGATGTAAAAAAAATATAAATAACTAAACCTAAGAGCAAAATAATTTACAAGGTGGCATTAATGGTAAAAGAATGACTAAAAAAGAAAGAAGGGGTGAATTGGACTTAAAAGAGACAAAAAATTAATAATGTAAGTAGTTTTATATTTACATATATTTTCTAAGAAAATACGATGTTCTAAATTATGGGCTAGGCATCTATAGAGGGAACAAAGAGTATTAAATTAAATAAAGAGGATTTTAAGAATGGGAAAGACAAATTAGATTGGAAAGCAGTGGAAAGAACAAAGTAATAACTAACTAAACAACTAATTGGTAAATAATTTACTAACATAATGCTAGAGTTGTATACAATATCCGTAAAACGGCGATGTATCATTCATGAAATTTATTGATCTGAAAGTACAATAGATCTTATTTCAAAACTAATATGAGTAAGTGTCTATCCCAAAGATAATTTTAATCACTGAGAAAAATACAATCTGTAATACATATTCAATTATTCCACTTCATTTCAGTAAAGACATGAGAAACCGATTGCAGCTAACAAAAGGTGCACCAACATTATTAAATTTAATAACAATATAGGCAGTAATAACCAAGATTTATAAGATTATTGATACAATAAAATATAAAATAAACTAACAAAGGGTGTTATTTTTAGAGGATAGGTTTTTTTTTTTTTTTTTTTTTTTTAACAAGCAATACTATTTCTTGTGACAGTCTGTTTAGTAGCTAATAAGTACTTTGTCCTCAATATTTTAAGCTAATTCAACATGAAATTTTAAAAC
>NW_027116161.1:1527423-1534849 GCF_000696795.3 Halyomorpha halys
AGAGAGAGAGAGAGAGAGAGAGAGAGAGAGAGATCATTAACCAGATTTTCATCTAAAAATAATTATTCTTTCGTATTTGTATCTCATAAGAAAAGTGGCACGCTTGGACACGTTTAACAGATATTTTTCAGGAATTAAAAAAAAAAAAATTGCGGTAAGTATAAATTTTATAAGGATATACGAATTTAAAAAAAATCTATTGAGGTGCACATGCAATACCTTCACTTACCATTTCAGGGAGGTCAAATTTTAACAAACATATTGTATTGTTCTGTTACTAAGATAATCCGATGTGAAAAACGAATATAAACTTCATTTCTGCCAAGAACACAAGAGTTTAACGAAAAATAACTAAGCCGTAGCAAATAGGAAAGATCGGCCGGCCTCGACTTTACCTCTTCTTTTTCTTCTTCTTTAATTCTTAGTATTTTTTATTTATCCATTGTTTATTATTGCTGACAAAGAGGAGTGATTTTTACAAAATTAAAGGTATTAATTAAAGGAAGATTTTTTTAAAATTCGGAATTTAAGCCCTGTTGGACTATTTCAATGAGGCTAACCTCATTCATACACATTTGGTATTAAAGACCACTTAAGTTAAGTTAACGATTAAAATGCCCATAGCCGTTTTGGAGAAAACCGAAACAAAAAAGTGAAAAGTTGATTCCACAAAGTGGCACTTCCAGCGGATAGATTTTAGCGAAAAAGCTGATGTCACATCCCAGGCATAGACTCGCCATAAATATGTACGACTTTTCGTTTTAGAACTAGACTGTTCATACACACCATTTTGCGAAAATGGGTTATTTGGATTCAGGAACATCAAAACCTGTATTTCCGTCAAAAACTAGAATTCGAAATTTCGCACGCCGCAATACTCCCCTTACTATAATTTCCATATATCGGTAAGTGATAGTAAAAAATGCCTTAAGGTAGCATAATCAAACTTTCCGTTTATTTGATTTCATTGGGGTTTGACCAACCGAATAAACCTTATATGATCCCCTTTCAAAAAGTCGCAACTACTATAGAGTGGTTTATTAATTAAACTATTAATATGTAATTTATATGTTAATATTAAATATCCGGCACAATAGTCTCGGGTAAAATTCGCGGACAGCAAAAGGATCGATTCTTAAAAACAAAAAAATGTTTTTTGATAATTTCCAAAATTTTATGGAGAAAGGGGATGTTATTTTTTTCCTTGTTCAGTTAAAAAGGTTCATTTTTAAATATTGCTCGAAATTTAGTTAACACCTCCGTTTTACGCCCTGCAACGATGAAAACAGTAGATATTGTTCAATAAAAAAATAATAATACGATTAATACCATAACTATATAATAATGCTAAATAATAAAATAATTTTTGAAAGAAATAACCCTAAACGGGCCCGGCATCTTTTAAAATACAAATTTTTTTTTTTTTACCTTATCTGCTCCCGATGTAAATTACAATGGAATTTCCATTATTAATAAGGAAATGAAATAAAGAAAGCAACAGGTATTTTTAAAAGAAATAGAAAAATAGGTAATAATAAATAAATAATAATAAACTTTTAAGCCTTCCTTCATTTCAGATGACATCAATCTTTTGATCGATGCAAAGGTATTGCAGATTTTCTGTTTTTTAGCATGATATAACGTCCTGAAAATTTTCACATTTCTATAATAATAGCTAAGCACAACACTAGCAGAACGGTTTAAAAATACTCACGTATGCCGTGAAAAAAAATTAATAAATTCGAGTATTCTTCAGGATACATTATCGCCCTTTTAAAGGTTTAGGTATATTTTTCGGAAAGATCTTGGTTTACGAGGTCATAAGATCCAGCACCAGCGTCGTACGCTACGCAAATGGGGCCAAAAAAAGCCATCCGTTAATCTGAAATAATTAAAACCTAGGAGGTTCGAATTAGGGAAAATTTCAATACCCCCTCCGGAATATAAGTAATTTAAAAACGAAAATTATTGATTAAATATATTTTTTCAATAGTTAATGACAGGTTAAAAGCAAATCCATCGCGGATCAAGCTATTGTCCAACTACACTTAAAAAGGTACAAACCGTTTTAAACATTTTCCTAAGGAGGCCCCTCACCTCCAGATTTTTTCTAGTAGGACCATATAGAATAGACAACTCACAAAACGAGATAAGTATTGTACTGTAACCTTAAAATACCACAGGTAGAAAAACGTAATACTCAACCTGATTCATGTTTTTCCATATGTAAATCAACCACTAATTTATTGTTTTAGAGGAATCGGGAAAAAAACAAAACATTTTCCTGACTTCATTACCTTCTATCTGATGAACGAATTATTTTATTTCCACGAATATTTATATGCAGCCTAAATGGTAAAAAGTGAGTTAAAAGCTACCAACTCTTCATAGGCTTTTCTTTTATATCTTTCAGGATTTTCACTGTACCAACGGTTTTTTTTTCGAGTTGTTCGTTTTTCTCTTTATATTATTTAAGCGAGCTAATGGATTTTCGCGGTGCAAACTATTTTCCGACTTTTTCTTAGCTTTTCTCTTTATATCTTGTTTACGAGCGAATCGATTTCCGATTTTCAGACTATTCAGAGCTAGGCTTAAAGGGAAACCAGTGCAAAGATTTTCTGACTTTTTATTAACTTTTCTCTTTCATTATTGTAAACTGGTAAATGAATTTTGGCGGTCCAAACGATTTTTCGACAATTTACAGGAAAAAAAAAAAGTGAAATTTGTTTTATCTCTCAATTATCATAGTCCAGTGAATAGATTTTTGTGGTGCAAAAGATTTTTGACAATTAAAAAGAACAATGAAAGTAAAAATCGTCCAACTTTTATAGGTTTTTCGCTCTCTTAAGTTTCATGATGGGTAAATAGATTTTCACAATTTAAACAACTTTCCGACTGTTTAGAGGTAGGCTGAAAGGAATAAGAGCGATAGTTTTCACCGTCCTTTATTGTTTTAAATACAATGCAAACATTATTAGGCAACAAAAATATACACAGGAAAATGGGAATCTATCCGAGGTACACATTAAAACTACTTAAAAAAAAAATATCAACAGTTGGGACCGTGAAGAAAAAAATGTTTTGTTATTATTAATGAGGTATTATTTTATAATTATTATTGGCGCGACAGATCTTGGAGGCCAAGGCATCGCGCGATGTGCTTAGGAATACATCGCGCGTTTCATTCATGATTTTCATAGGGTGGGTTCGTCGCGCCCACGCCTATTTTTACGAGTGCCACCCATCGGCTAACGGGCCTCAGAAATGCCCGGGGGTGGAGGGAGGCTATGAGTGAGAATTGTATAATTATATGCTTGAAAAAAATTGAAAGAGCCAGGGACTCGAACTCGCAACTTTTGGGTTGGCAGACAGGCGCGTTACCACGCTGCTACCGTCATACGGATTCAGATAGTAAATCAGATTTTAATACGAATTCATATTGGGCACTTTTTTCATCTAACGCAACATAATTTGATTTTTCTCGATCGGGATAACGGTTTTTCATGGTACATTGAGTTCTAAAAGAATTATATTTTCATGGAAAACTTCAAAAATGGTAGCAAATTACTAACTGTAGGCAATTTACACAGGACGTCCCAGATCGGAAAAATCACAAATATCTTCTGTGACAACCCTTCATTGGAATATAGATATATACTAACAAAAATTAACTGACATTTTTTAAAAAGTTGATAAGTTCTTTCACAAAATTAAAATTTCCTTCTTTTTTATGTAAGTATACAGGGTTTTCAAATTTCAATTTGCCCCATTTTTTTCGAGAATAGATTTAGTTTTTCGGGCGATTTAGGCCCTCAGTACGCGTCGATCAGAAAGGAAAATCGCCTATATCTTCTGTGAAAATCCTACCCTTTTCATTGGAAATTCCAGATTTAAGTGCGCTGGAAAAGATTTGAAAGAGGACACTAAGTCGATTTAACTACCATTAGAGACGATATTCATACCTAGTTTCAGAACTAAAAAAAAAGGAAGATGTCGGCGTGATGAATGGTACATTGCATTGAATAAGGATAAATTAGGTTTTAATAAAGGAATAATAGTACAAAAGAGAGTAAGACAAGAAAAAAAATTATACTAGGACTCAAGACCGTACCCAAGATCAGAACTAGAGGGGGACAAACCATAGTCCATCAGATTACGACATTACGAAATCAGCACGGAAGAGGCGAATGAAACTAAAATTTCAAGAAAATTTGATAAAATTGTCGCAGTGCTTATTAGTTATTACAGTTAGTATTTGCTTGGAAACAATTTAATTTTTATCAAATTAATAACTTTTTCACTTCTAGGGGGGGGGGGGTAGCTGTAACCTTAATAAAAGTTATTTCAAAAATTGGAGGGTTTCTTAGCTCGGACAGAGATAAGTAGCTAGATCGAAACGGTACAAATTGGGTTTTAGTGCGGACATTACTGCCCAAGTCTGTCCCAATCAAGCTAAGTTGGGCCCTGGATTTAAAAGCTCGACCCCCCCCCCAAAAAAAACCGTTTTTTGAGATAGCTCAAGATTTAGGTATGGAACAAACTATCTCAGGTTAGCTTCCACAGCCCCATGGGACACTTTTTATATGTTTCGTTCTTTCACATGTTCAAGGATCCTTTTTCGTTGGAGATCGGCCTATATTTATTGAATAAAATGTTATTATACAAAGACTGAAAAAATAATATATATTACAATGCATTACATCTTTAATAATTTACTTGTTAATACATAAATGTAAGGCAGATCTAGATAACATTAATAGCCAAAGTAGAAATGCTAATAATTTTAGAAATGAATCAGGAAATAAGACAAATAGGGTTTTCCTATGTTACAGAGGAACACAGTTAATGGTGGACAAAATAATAACGAAAAATAAAATTAATTAATTAAATTGAAATTTAGCCTATTTGGAAACATAAAAAAAAAACAGTTAAAATGTTAGAAGAGTAAAGAAATTATTTAAAGTGACAAAAATATTAAGATAATTTTTAATAAGATGGCAAAAAGTTAACATTTAAATATTATAAACTCTAACGATATACATGTATATTGTTTTTATAGGATAAAAAATTGAGAATGGCCATAGTGCACTAATATTGATTTTAAATAAAACTTTCAACTTAAATGGGTGGTAATAAACAATGTTCAGAAAATTTAAAGAAAGAAAGATATTATTAATTCACATAAATATTACAAAAAAAAAAAATTAAATTACTGATTTAATATTCACATAATGATCAAACATTATCTGCTAATTTCAAAAGAAACTTATGATATTCGTTACTGAAATGGTTATATTGATAACGGCCATTGCGTCCCTTATTATTAACAGCAACAAATTTAATTTCTGACACCTTCAATTCTTAAAAATATCCCCATATTCTTTTTATTTCATAACGGCTATATAAAATCCACTCTGTAGAAAATAGGCCTTAATATGCTCCTGATTGGAACAATCATCACTTGTGCTGTGATGCCTAGCAAATAAAAAATCCAAAATATGATTTTAATACTTTGACATAAATAATTCTTACAAGATATCTCTAGAATGGAGCATTAATTTTTTTTTTTCAAATGGAATTACGTTTTTTTTCTCGGTGCTAAGAGGTATCACAGCTTAATTGACATTTGATTCCCAATTATACATAATTAAAGATCAGATGTTTGTTCCCTAGCTTCAAATTTCACAAAAATTCAGAATCATGAAAAAGACTTTCGAATAACGATAAGTTTATTTTACATATAATTTTTTTCCCAAAATTTTGCACGTTTTACTGTTTTTGGGGCTAAATTTTGATTTCTGATGCGTAAAATTTAATACTTGAACTATATTTCTCGTGATGTATACATTACATGTAGGTGGTGTGTAGGCCAATATTGATTCATATTGTTGTTATTTTTCCTTATTTAATTTGTTGTTTGAAATTGACATATTTGAGACATAACAATGCACAAATGAACAACCGAATTCAAATTAAAAAAAAAAATAATAATAAATAAGGAAGAAGTAAACACAAGTGACGAATGTTCTTGGAATAGTATTAACCAGTGGTTTTGGGTAACCAAGAAAAAATCTTACTAGACACCGTTTCCTAACATTTTTTGTCGCGACATCTTTCATTCCAATGAACAGTGGCTTAAGTTAACAAATTCATGGAACATTATATGCCGAAGAATACAAACAAATTTATTTTAAAATAATTTTTCTTATGTAAAAAACATATATAACGAACAAAATGCAGCTGATTGGCATAATCATCACTTATGCTGTGATATCTAGTAAATAAAAAATCCAAAATATAATTTTAATACTTTGACATCAATACTTATAATTCTTACAAGATATCTTTAGAATGAGGCATTAATTTTCATTTTTTTCTCGGTGCTAAGAGGTTTTACAGCTTAATTGACATTTTATTCACAATTATAGATAATTAGAGACCGGATGTTTGTTCCCTAGCTTCAAATTTCAGAAATTTTTCTTATGTAAGAAACATATATAACAAAGAAAATGCAACTAAATGCCGTTATTTACTTAAAAAGAAAAAGGAAAATAGTCAATAAATCAAATGATGTCCCATGGAGGAACATGACAAATTATTGACCAAAGCACATTTAGGGGCAATCCTCCCATTCTTAATACTTACAAATATACAATAAATTGAGTAAAATTTCCTTGATGCATATGTTCATCTAAAAGTGAAGAAACCCAACTGCCAGTTTCTGACGCAAACTTCCAGTTTTTAAGAAAACTTTGCAAGGTTTTTCTACATTGACTAATTACTTGTTAGTTTTTTAGTTAGTGGTATATTCTCATGTGAATACACAATTAAAAAAAGCAATCTTTCTGAGAATATTTTTAAATACTCCTTTCCACACAGTGCCTTGTATATTTTTTCTAAACCTTTAAATTGAAGTAGTTTTTTCATAAAACAACATGTTGGAAAATTGAATTCCAGTTATTGCAGAATTTGGTTGTTTTCTGCACATTTTGGAGTTTTTACTGCTCATTTAGGTTTTTTCACTGCATAAAAATCTGGTCATAGAGATTAGTTTATATAACATTAACATATAACACAGATGTGCAAAAATAAATATATATTTTCAGATGAATGGATTATTCATTATTATTATAATTTAAAGTTTGGTGAACCTGAAAATAACAATTCCTTTCATCACTTTATTTTTGTTTGAAAAAAAAAAAAAAAATCACTATTTTATTAACACGAACACTATGAATTAAATCACTGCATTGGATTTTGTGACATTTACTTATAGATTTAACTTAACCTGGAAAAATACTAAAAATTATCATCGGGTCAAGTTTTTTTATAAATTAAAGCTTTAAGTTTTTTTTTTTTTTAACTTAACCTTCTGTGCCCCATAATTAACTTGAGCATCTTGAAAAAATGTAATTCCTTCTCAATC
>NW_027116161.1:1534929-1543367 GCF_000696795.3 Halyomorpha halys
TAAGGAAAATTTCTTCAAAGGAATTTTTTTGTTATGCTCCAACACTTTCAAAACTAAACTTAATTGCAGTTTAAAAGTTTAATTCCAGGAAAAAAAAAAAAAAATTGTATATAAATTTGGAGAAAAATATTACAGTTCTACAGGATTTTTAGTAACAGAAAACAAAGTCAAAGGGCATTTTTGTCCAAGACAGATTGATAAACTCAATGGTTTTAATTTTTTTCTAAGAGGTGCTATATAAAAAATTGTTTGTGAGTAATTGTCGATTTCAAGGAGTTAACCACAATTTATTCAGTTTTTCAGTTTCACTGCATTCAATGACAGCCCTTATAGCACTAATTCTTGGAATGTAAATCCTCTTTTAGATGAAAGTCAATCAAAACAAATGCTGCTATCACTGATAATGGGAAGGGAAGCTGAACATTTGAACGTTCCCCCTACACTAACTGTCAATTCCAACCAAGAAACGGATGCATGAACGTAAATATTTGTGTCTAAATTATTAAAACATTATAGTGCCAAACTATCAAATTAATTATGAATTTGTACTGTTTCCAAATTCATTATAGCCTGACTTATCAATCAGCCCTTGCCAGTAAATTATTTCTTGCATTTCAGTTCTGTATCTTACCATAACACAAGTCTTGTAATAATATTCTGTTCTACTCACAGATCATATTCAGGAAAAAGTATTGCAATACAATGAAGGAAGGCACTTAATTTGTATCCAAAAGATTAATATTCCTGAAGGAAATTGCTTCTGCTAAGGATAATTAATAGAAAAAAAAAATGATGTGATGAATTTTATAGTACATTTTTGAACGGGGTTTTTGAAAGTTATTATCTATATGATAAGTAAAAATATAAATTATAAAAATCCCTATAAGTTTTTTGGTTCAGTGTTCAGAATAATAGTGATTTTTTAAATGAATGTATTTTTTTTACAAACCTATTTTTAATTATTGGAGAAGTTTGTCGGGGGATGCGGTCAGCTAAGAACAACATAAATAAATAAAACCATATTTATTCATTTTATGCCGACATTTCGACCTGAGTTTCAGGTCTTCATCAGGGCTAAGGAACAAAAGAGATAACAACATTTAGAGAAACATAAAACTGAAAAGGAATAGTATACAAACAAATTTGGAAGTATACAAAATATTGAAGTGAATCATAAATGATAAAAAATTGATAACTGATAATTGAAAAGTAAAAAAATTAAATTGATTGATAATCGTGGAATTAGATGGTAGTAGATTGAAAACAGATATAAGCTGTAATTCAGTAATAAGCCACTCGCTAATTTTCATTGTCTGTCATATTGTTCAATTTATTTATTTATTTATTTTTTAGTTTTTTAGACACTACTTCCATTTCTTATATTATACATATCTTCTCACCTACATGATATTATATTTCATCTTTTACTGTTTTCAATCTACTACCATCTAATTCCATGATTATCAATCAATTTAATTTTTTTTACTATTCAATTATCAGTTTTCCATTTTTTATCATTTATGATTCGATTTAATATGTTGTATAATTCCAAATTTATTTGTATACTATTCCTTATCAATTTTATGTTTCTCTAAATGTTGTTATCTCTTTTGTTCTATAGCCCTGATGAAGACCTGAAACTCAGGTCAAAACGTAGGCATAAAATAAATAAATAAGTTTTGTTTATTTATGTTGTTCTTTGCTGACCACACCTCCCGACAAACTTCTCCAATCATTAATCTACGGTCAACTATCTACACCTCAAACCTATTTTAAAAAAAAAAAAGTAAGGAATAGGTCATTTTTGGATTCAGCACATTTTGAAACAATTTAGCAAAACTATGGTATGGATATTACAGAGTTCCGGTGAGATAAATTACAGATTCATATATTTTATAAAATAAATAACTTAAAAGTTAAACCACTACAGTTTAAATAGCCACTGTTTATGGTAATTCAAAGTATGTTAAAAGGTGTGTTGAATACCCATGATACACAATGTAAACTTGTTTGTGATTTAATGAATCAATATTAAATAACAAATGAATTGGAAAAAAATTAAACCACTACAGTTTAAATAGCCACTGTTTATGGTAATTCAAAGTACGCTAAAAGGTGTGTTAAATACCCATGATACGCAATGTAAACTTGAGTGTGATTTAAAGAATCAATATTAAACAACAAATGAATTGGAAAAAAAAAATTAAACCACTACAGTTTAATCAATCACTGATTATGAAAATTCAATATATACTAGAGGGGTGTAAAAAAAAACCATAATACAAAATGTAAACATGTGTGGTGTAATCTAATTAATCAATACTTGATTACAATAAAATTAAAATAAATGATTTAATTGTTTAACTACAGTTAAACAAACCACTGTTTGTGGTAATTCAAAATGTACAAAGGGTGTTACAAACTCAAGACACATAAACATAAACATCTGTGTAGTCTAAGGAATGAATATTACATAACAAATGAATTTAACAGAAACATTATAAATAATATGTGTAAGCTCTACCAATATAGAACTTAAAAAACTAATAGTTTCATAAAATGTCTCAAAAATATCATGGAAAATTTATTAATGTCTAAAGTTTGATCACAAGAGTAAAGAAGTAATGTTTAAACTTCTTACTAATAATGGTTTGTTATTGAGTTTCCAGTTTCTAACCTGGTAGTTAAATCCAAAAAGAGACAGGAAATGCAAAACTAATTCTTCAGTAGTTGATCTATCAACATAATCAGAGTTATTTCGGTTGATAAATGCAACTACTAAGTCAAAATAAAACATGAAAAGGATACCTACAAGGTAGATTAAAAATTATTCAAATACAACAAGATACTGTAATTCTAAATCATAATGATGTTAATACAACACACTAAACTTACCTATAAGAAGTACAAAAATATCGAAAGATACCACGAGACTCCTGAAGCGGCAAGCGGCTTTAATATAATTTCCAATAACACTGCTTATAGCCAAAGTCCTAAGAAAAACCTTGCCGTCAACTAGAAAAACAGAGTCTACAGAAGTTCCCAACTTTCCAATATGTCATTTGAGGACGTATTAGCAAAACGCTTCTTTCTTCAGGCAGAAACAACGCGTGCTCCCCAAACTAACAAAAGCAGGCAGGGAAAATGGCGCTTCTACACCACTAGAGGATAAATAACGGCTAAGTTCAGCTGTTCATGAATGTTACCTGAAAGCAAGGGGGTGGCAAAACGCTATTCTCCTCCCATGAATGCAAGAGCGAAACCAAAGATTAGGGGATCTGACCAGGCCCTCGGAGCTACTGTTTGCTCTGATGTAAATAGTAATTTCCCACATTTATGTAATTATCTGTAAAATTGTTTAATTTAATCACAAATGTGAATTGACTGGGAGGAGTAGTAAATGTTATTTGGTTCATAAACAAAGAAAACCCATGGTTATGTCACTGTTCTATTCAAACTGATACTTTGTATTAAGTAATAAGCAAGGTCCGGATTTTTATGCTGGAAAAACTTCCAGAATATGCCATAATTATATGCAATAAAAACCTGTAAAATATGCAGTAAAAAAAAATATATAGCCCCATTTAAAAATCTTCAAATAGACTACAAGGCAGCTGAAATATAATAATAATAATCTTTATTTATTCTGGTATTGTTCCCTTTAGAATAATATAGATGCGTTAGAATTAGGCTTTAAAGCATTTGAGTAAAGTACAAAATAAAAGTGAAATTATAAAACGTCATAAAATATAATAAAACAGTGAATTCGAAAAGATAATTATGAACCACAATAATTAACAAAGTATATAAAATAAAAATAGAACAAATAAAATAAAACTATATGTAATATCATAAAACATAAGATGACTAACTTCTGATAATAAATAAAAGGAGAAAAAAAAAATAAATAAAATACAATTAAACTAAAAGTAATAAATGGAAAGGTACAATTTCTGCTAATATACATATTTACAAGTATAAAACGAAAAACTGAAGCATTAAATGCAGCAAATATATAAACCTTGTCAATTGTTATTCTTCCGGAATCGGGTGGACAGAAGGTGGTCGAAGATACGGGATTTGAAGTTTGGAAGGGTATTAGAACTACGAATGAAGGAGGGAATAGAATTCCATAGGGAAGAGGAGCGGATGAGGAAAGATCTACCAAAGGCTGCGGTTTGATGGGCAGTTACATATAACTCTGAAGGCCGTGAGCGGGTATTGCGGGAATGCACTGAGGATTTAAATTGAAGGATATCAGAGATGTACGATGGATCGCGGGATTGGATAATTTGGTAGAGGAAGGAATCAAGAAAATATTTACGACGAAAGGAGGGGTAAAGCCACTTCAATTCTTAGTAAAATAGGGTGACAGAGGCGTCCCTGGGGATCCCAAAGATGAATCGTACAAAGCAATTAATTAACCGTTTTAATTTTGCTTCGAGATCTCCAGAGACACCCCCGTAAACCACACAGCAATAATTAAAGTGGGGGAAAATTAAGGAAGTAACCAGGAGCCTACGGATTTCAAAAGGAAGTAGGTGACGAAGAAACTTTAAACGTTTAAGGATGGAGAAGGTACGACAGGAAATATGGGAAAAGTGGTTTTTCCAGGAGAGAGTTTGGTCTATAGTGACACCAAGGTTTTTAACAAATGGATGGAATTGTATCGGATTGTTGTTTAGGAGTAAGGTTGGAATATGAGGAATAGTTTCCAGTAGGTGATTGGATCCTATTACGATTGCCTTAGTCTTCTCTGCATTCAGCTTAAGGTTGTTTTTTTTGCCCAGTGACTAATTCGATTCAAGTCCTCTTGAAGCTTCTCCATGGCAACTAACAGGTCAGAAGGTGGGAAGGTGAGGTAAATTTGGAGATCATTAGCGTACAAATGGTATTGAGAATCTTGGATAAGGAGGGGAAGGCCAATGATGTAGATGGCGAAAAGGGTAGGGGAAAGGGATGAACCTTGATGGACACCACAGGTAAAGGGTCGAGTCATTGATGGTGGTTTATCTGTAACCAATACGTACTGGGAACGATCGGAAAGGAAGGATTGAAATCAGCGCAAAGCACTGTTGGATAATGGAAGATTTCGTAGTTTGTTAAGAAGGATGTTGTGGTCTACTGTGTCAAATGCTTTGGAGAAATCAAGGAGGATTAGGATAGTTAGGTTTTGGTATTACATGGGAGTTTGGAGGTCATGGGTTATATTAAGGAGAGCGGATTATGTTGAATAGCCAGGTCAAAAGCCGGATTGGAGGGGATTGCTGAGGGAACGTTCTTCTAGGAAGTTTGAGAGTTGGTTTTGAACTAGGCGTTCTAACGGTTTTGAAAGGGTAGAGAGGAGCGCAATAGGGCGGAAGTCATTAGGCGAAGAAGGATTTTATTTAATAGTCGAACTAAAGCGGTTTTCCAAAAAGAAGGAAATGTGGCATTTTGCAAGGAAAAATAGTATATATTATAAAGTATGGGGATAAGGACTGGGAGACAGGATTTAATCAACTTAACAGAAATGTTGTCTGATCCATAATCGTTGGTATGGGATCTTAGAATAGTAACTGGTAATTCTTCGTAAGATAAGTGGGAAAAAAAAAGAAGTTTTTTGAATTGAAGATGTTATTTGGAATATCAGTAAAGATTGATGGATCAGTAGCATGGCATGTGAAATGGTTGTTGAGATCGTCAGGTGTTATTGGAAGGGAGCTGAAGTTGTTGGATTCTGGTTCGGATAAATTTCGGAGTATTTTCCACTTGGATTTGATGAGTATTTTCCCTCGGGAGCATTGGAGAGGGCATGATGAATGTGAAGGGATTTAGCACGTCGAACTGCTAATTGGGTTGCATTACTGAGTAGTTTAAAATGAAAATAATCTGCAGACAGGCGAATCCGACGAAATTTGCGTCTAGCTGCTTTTCTTTGTTTTATCATTTTATTTGTTTCCAGAGTAAACCAAGGTGCAGTTGGACGGCGTATGGTTCGGGTTTTTAGCGGAGCATGGATATCTAATATGGATTGCAGATGTGAAGTGAGGGTGGAAACCATAAGGTCAATGGAGTTACAGGAGTATATAATGTCCCACTGGACGGAATCAAGGTCAGGTTGAATGGATTCGTAGGAAAGGAATTCCAAATTATGGTATGATATGATTTTGGGAGTAAAGCATTTGACTGGTAGGTCGTACGCTACTTGGATCAGACTGTGAGATGAGAGAAAGGGAAGCTGGGAAGAGGAAAGGATTTTTACTGGAGGGTCGCAAATAAAAAGGTCTAACCAGGTGTCAGAGGATTGTGTGTGATGTGTAGGAGAATAAGGAACGAGGTAAAGATTGAGGGAAAATATTAGGTCAGTAAGAAAAAATTTATCACTGGATTGAGAGAGCATGTTGGTGTTAAAATCACCAGTAATAATAATATTGGAATAAGTGGGAACAAGTTGGACAAGGAAGAATTGGAAGATGTTATCGAGTGGAACTCGGGGGTATAAATGACAGCAAATAATAGAGGAGAGGATATGGTTGAAATTTCTAAAAACATGAATTCTGCATGGGGAATGTCAGGAGAAGGGGATTGGAGTAGGAATTTGACATTGAGACTAACATGAACATACAACCCAACACCACCTCCAGTACGATCGGATCTGTCTTGACGAAAGAAATTGTAATTGGGAATTGAAACTTGAGAGGAAGGAATAAAGGGCTTAAGCCACGTTTCGGATACTGCGATGATGTGGTAAAAGTTATCAAGGAAGTACTGTTTGAATTCATCGAAGTGGGCAATAAGGGATTGCGTATCAACGTGACTGAAACTGAGGACATTAGTCATAACTGTGGGGTGGTAAATGGGAAAGTAAGAAAAAGGATGAAGGTTGAGGGATAGAGAATAACAATATTTTAGATACTGCTACGATTATATAGAATGTGACAATAATTAAAAATTTCAAGGAATTTGTTGCTTGAGTTATCGAATTTTGAAAAAAATAGTCAATAAGGTTTGAGTTATAAAAAATTAAAAAAAGAAGAGATGCAAACAAAGGAAATTCTACATTGAAGAAATGTAAATAAAGTATCTTTCATACAAAAAAAGAAAAGGATAACAATATTGTGGTGACTTGGATACCGAATTCAAATGAAGACGTCCAAGTCGCTGGTCTTGCCTGTGGTGACCGTTGGGTAGCCATCGGACTTCCTGCACCTGACCCTACCTCCGCTGAACCAGACGTACTTGATTTTTGCCACTTTCTGCTTCTGCCTGGCTAACCAGTCGAGGTGCTTGTTAGCGGGCGTCATGGCTTTGCTCAGATATACGCAGAACGCGTCGTTTTCGTCCCAACCTAAGTGACGAGTGGAAAAATCCCTTTTGGCTCTTCTTTGCCGCACCGGCTCATCTCTCATTGTTTGGCGGACGAATCTCACTATAATAGGGCCCGGCGCTCCTTCCTGTTTAGCCCTGAGCCGTAGCGCATGGTCTAGATCGTCCGGAGACAGCTTCACGCCCAGGCCTGAACCAATACTGAGAATCGTTCCCACAACGGTCTCTCCCTGCTTCTCCGGGATTCCTCTAACCTCTACTGTATTTTTTAGGTTGTTTTGCTCAGCCTGATTAAGTCTACCCTCAAGGTCCGATAATTTAACTTTGAGGTTTTTGTTTTCAATGGATAATTCTTCCATTTTGTTTTTCTGCTGCTCCAGAACTGCTTCAATCTTCTGTAGCCTTTCCATGTTTTCAAAGGAAAGCTCGGACTGCTTCTGAAGAGAGTCCTTTATATCTTTCAGCTCTTCAATGCCCTAAAGCTTAGCCTTCATTTCATTAACTTCCTCGATTAGCCCCTTTAAGTGGTGAATCATTGAGGCAGGTTCATTACCTTTTAATGTGCCGGAACCACATTCAGCATAGGTCTATTTTTTAATGAAATCTGGGTCTGAGCTTTCAAGTTTGATACATTTAATATGATATATATTTTGACAATGCAAACATGAAATTTTCAATTTATCTTCTCTTACAAATCACCATTTTTCTGATTAAAAGAAAAGAACAAAATGAATGAAATTTAAAGGACTAGAAGAGGTAAATAATAATAATAATAACACGGTAACATATACTAATATGTATACAAAAGGTTCTGAATGAAGAAAGAAATAGGAGAGGGGGTAAGGCTAAATGTACCGATTTTTAGTAAGTTTTTTTTTTCAAGAGATGGCAGCACTTTCGGGGCAAATTTACTTTTCTTTTGAATACGGAATAATAAATTTCCCATCTGTAAACGGATTTACCATCTAGAACCCCATAGAAGTTACTGAAATTGTTTCATTAATTTTTGTTGTAATTATTTTGGGATTTAAAAAATTTATCTTTGTTATTATTTGTAAATCAAAAAAAGTGAGCTTATAGGCACTTGACCACAAGCAAATAAAACAAGTCTGCGCAAACAGATTCATTTT
>NW_027116161.1:1544883-1550353 GCF_000696795.3 Halyomorpha halys
TATGGGAGTAAAATAACATAATTAATAAAATAAAAATGTAAAGTTATATAATGCAAAGAAACTTTGAAATATGAATAATTTAATTTAATAATAATAATTTAAAAATGGAAAGAAAAGACACGTGAGATCTGAGGAGGATGTAAGCAGAGAGGCAACCGCACATTGACCAACTATCACGTGAAAAGGGAGAAGGGCGGTCCTATTATCCGAGTGAACGGGGGAGTAAGCTATCTGGTGGACACGAGCAGCTCAAACACCATTTCTTGTAGAGAAGTACTAATTAGCGGCGAGGGGAGGACACTCCAAGTAAAGGTTTGCAAATATAAATTAACCACTCTGGGTGGACCATGCAGTATAGAGGATAGGACTGGGTAAGTGGGGGGCTAAAGGGAGCATTTCAACAATTCATGTAGTGAGTAGGATGCTTATGGATTATCAGGTGATTATTGGTTGTGATCTTTTAGAGAAGGTGGGGCTAAGATAATAAAATAATAGTAATGGGAAATGGAATATTAAAGTCGGACGAAAGAAGTGTAGATGCAAACAAACAATAGCAGACGGGAAGGCGCGAGTAGGGGCAGTAACGCAGGTGGAGAATTGGACGCCATTTTAACGGATTTGACGATATTTTCTTTAATGAAGGAGAGGTATTGAGTTCAACAGAAAGGACGGTTCATGAGATTCCACTAAAGCAGGAAAGAGTGACATATGTTAGGGAACGAAGATCAGACAGGCACTCCGGAAGAACATAAGAGACGAAATCGAAAACTTTAGAAGACAAGGATTCATTGTAGACAGTATGTCACCCAATAATAGTTCATTGTGGGCGGTGTGGAAGAAGCCTACACCAGGTGAGAAGGGGAGATATATAGGGTGGTCGGTCATTGATTAACGTAAGGTCAATGATACTACTGTCGCTGATAAGCATCGGATACCGAGGTTTGAGGATGTCCTTGACAGACTAGGAGGGGCTAAAATCTTTAGCACCTTAGACTTGAAAGCAGGGTATCACCAGATTTGTATGCACCCAGAGGACCAACACAAAACGGCTTTTACTTTCGAACGAGGGCACTAAGAATTTAGGAGAATGCTGTTTGATCTGAAGCACGCAAACATTATATTTCAAAGATTAACAGACGAATTTTTAAGAGGTATAGATGAATCAGTACGCCAGATTTATCTGGATGACCTCCTGGTGTTTAGTAAATTGGTTACAGACCATTATCAACAGGATATTATCAACAACAAGAGGTACCAGATTATTTGGAAGACAAAAACCACGGGGTTGCTGAAGAAGGAACATAGCAAGTACGGCAGCAGTATCATTTCGACTATCTGGTCACAACCGGGTGTCAAAGAGGATTAAGTCTGTAGAGAACTAAAAGAAGCATCCAACGCCGGTAAGATTTACCATTTATATGTTGGAAACGCGACAGTATAGGAAAAGAACTAACTGCTACAGAGAATGGAAAAAACTGGCATAGATCGATCGTTTATTTGATGCATGTTGATGGTAGGCCCCCTGCGAGATCCAGAACATCAAAGAAGTGTTGGCGTATCACTAAGGCAAAACTAATCATCATGGGCTGAACGAGACTTTACAAGCATTGCGGCGCAAATATTTCTGGTGGGGCAGAAAACGCACAATACAGGAGATTCTTAGAAAATGCGCGGTGTGCCTCAATACGAAGTATGATCGGCACCAACCCCGTGTAGCTCAACAAGAGACCTCTACCTCGAACACACCGCTAAGGAGAATTCTTTCACCTAGAAAGGCTATAGGTGAGTCATAGTCATCGATGTATTCAGTAAGTTAACTATGGCATGTACAGGACAGATGCGGTTTTACGAGCTCTTCGGACATGGTTCCAATTATATGGTGTGCCCGACAGAATTACTTCCAACAGTGGGAGAGAATTTGACAATACAAGCATCACAGAGGAAATGAGAATATTGGAAGTGGTTTGGCACCTCAACATCCAAAAAGCCGCCGAGGGATAGAGCGACTCCAACGCACTCTGAGTGACGAGCGTACCAGATAGAAAGGGGACTGGAAGCTGATGACGCCATGGAACGGGCAGACGCAGCATACAACCACTCCATACACACTGTCACGGGGTTTGCCCTATTCGAAATTCTTTTTGGGATGCGGGTGCGTCGACGGACTGCCGTGGTACTTTGCCGGGAGAAGATGAAATGGCCGGTAATGTTTTGGTCTTGCATCACTCAGGAACAGGATTCGCAAGGGAAAAAGTAGAAGAGTGGTACAGCATAACTTCTGCTCTCTATACCTGCAATATCATATCGTCGTTAGTGCAAAATTCTTTGGGGAACAAAGGTATATTCCGTGACCTAATTCTGAATCTTTCTCAGAAAACCCACCGGTAGTAGTTCCGCCAGTTACAAATCAGTTTCCACCTCTACCGTAAATCACCATGTCACAAGCACATGCCAATGCTCTGAAGTGGAAATTAGGACGGCAATGGCACAAGATCTCAGATACAATATCAGACAGTGCATGGAGAGGTTGCTGCAAGAGCCGGTACTTGCTTTTCCGGATTTCACTCGGCAATCCATAATAACAATAGATGCCAGTGAGTTTGCGCTAGGAGCGATGTTGCCTCAGGAGGGCGAAAGGGGAGAGTGCCCAGTGGCATACGCCAGCAGGTGCCTTATAAAGACAGAAATTAGATGTAGCATAATGGAGCGAGTACTCCTTGGAATAGTGTGGGCTGTCGATAACTTTTGACCATATGTGCTCAGTAGATGGTTCAAGTTACATACTGACCACAAACCACTCTAGTGAGTGGGAAAACTGAAGGGTCAGCCAGAATTAGAGGTCGGAAGGTGTTCCTAGTCAAATATAACATGGATACACTATATAAACCAGGGAAAAAAAAGGGGTTGGTCGTCTTGATCACTGTGGAACAAGAAAAGGGACAATGAGTCTGCGAGAATGGACGCCAAAAGAGAATGAACATGGGTGACCATGACTCTTGCGGCAATGGTGCACCAGGTGCGGGACAGGTATTCGGAGGAAGTTTTGGAACGGCCGCATCTCGTTGGATGGGATAAGAGAATTCGACAACTCCTTGATCCGAAAGGAAATGAAAGATATCGATGTGATGTGGCACCTTAACACACCAAGAATGATTGAGGTCGAACTCCCTGATTCTCTGGAATTCGTCCGAGGTACTCTTTTTGCATACTGCTCACAATGGACTGTTGTAGGGTGAAGTGCTGTCCACAATTATCACTTCCTTCCGTAAACTTTCTATTTCTTCCCTAATGTGTTTACGAAGTGCCTAGGGATATTACCTCTCCTTCACTTGCTTCACCCTTTCCTGCTTCAATGTGATTTCGTGCACCATTTTTCCTGTAGCTCTCGGTACTTCCCCTTCTTTACAAAAAATATCATATTGCATATATCATCATAAAATATCATCATGACTTCAATATTACCTCTTTCCAACTCTCCCTCTAGTTAATCACGTCCGTTCTCGCTTACAGTCATAGACGATCTTCTGACAGCTGTACCTTTTCACTCCAATTCCAATATTCCACTGAACCCCATTATTTTTTATTTTTGCTACCATCTTTTCCAAAATATCTCGTAGTCAATGATTATCAGTGATAATCAATGATTATCTGGTTGTCTCGGGGCATTTTTCTCATTACATGGACATTTATCTTTCCTCCCTTAGCCCCCCAGTTACCCAATTCCATTTCTGTTTTCCCTTTAATGCTGCAAGACCTAACCAGAGTGATCAACTGACAGTTACATACTCTGACCTATAGTTCCCTCTTTCCACCACTCATCTCTCTAGGGCCTCTCGACAGACGAATGTGTTTCCTAGGGTCAATCAGACCCTCTCGTCGCTCGTATAATATGCAAACCGCTGTGCTTCTCTCACATGGTGGTTCTCCAACGTGCGGTCGCCCCTCTTTGAGTACACTCCTCAAAACTCTCCTCGATTCTACCTGTTTTTTCGCTTCTTCGCCAAGTCCTCCTCTTGGCTTGACCATAGGAGATACCTACCGCAGATGCATCGCTCAATGATCAACCAACACTTCCACTAGGAGAGGATATAAATGGATAACCATATTTGATCTCTTCAGTAACGCAGCAATGGCGCATCAGGTGCTGGACAACTTGTCGGAAGCAGTGTTGGTAGCTTTCCGATTGTGGTTTCAATTCTACGGAGCTCCGGGGCGCATCTCATCAGATTCAGGCTGATAATTCGACAATGCAATGTTTTGAACATAAACGAAGGACCTTGACGTAACATGGCTTTTCAACGCACTAGGGCACCCCAAGAGTTGAGAAGGCATAGAGTGGCTTCATGGTACGTTATATATATTATATTATATAGGCTTCATCGATAGTTAAGTTATATATATACATAACTTAGGAGTAGTCAAGAGCGAAATGCAAAAAAAAAAAAAGTTATAAGGAACGAATGGAAGTGAAAGACTGCCATTATTGAGTCCAGTACCTCTGGACCTAATTTATTATTTAATAATCCAACTATTCTATAATATATTATGTTGTAGTACCTTACCAGATACGCTTTTCAAAGATAAAAAAAACTTCATCTGTCGGTATTAGACATTTGAGCCAGTAAGTTACTTACTTTTTGATTTTCTGCAGTAAAAATATCAACGATACAATTTACGAGGAAAACATTAGGTTTGTCCACTAATACAAATAGCTTTTATGAACATTCCTCACAAGATTACTATATTAAAATACAACAAATAAAAACAAAAAACAAATAAATATATCAAAATAAAAATAAATATGTAGAAAATCTAACTAATAATGATTTTTTATTTTTCCTATTGCCACATTGATTATTTTGTAGCCAGATTGCATTTTGAAAAATCAGAGATCATTTCGTAGATCTGAAACTCGTTGCGTAGGTGAATAAAAGTTGGATTGCAAAATATATTCTGTGGTTTGAATATTCAGATTAAATTTATATGTTCAGGGTTTCCTGTAAGTGTTTACCAATATAACAGAAAAAGACTCAGAAGTGAAATTCTAATAGACAAACAAGGGTTGTTATCACAAAATAAGTGTTTCATTGTTGCGTCCGTTTCTTTTCATTATTTATCCCAATTGAACAGTCAATTAACTTAGTTGGAAAAATATTTGTACTTCTAAAATTTATTCTAAAACGTTTCTAATTATAATAAATTAAAAGAATTATTTGTTTATTCTTCTATAACTTATTTTTTGAAAGTACGAATCAGACAATAGCTGTGGATAATTATAAAAAAATTATAACATCCAATAAAAAATATTAAAAAAGTAAAACCAAACAATAGGCTAAAATCTCATGATTCAGGAAATATTATTAGTAATTATCAATACTAATTAGATAGTACCTAAGAGAAAAAAAATAATGCAAATTATTTTCAATATTAGTGAAGAAATAAATAATAGCAGAATACCAATACAAATTTA
>NW_027116161.1:1550583-1589487 GCF_000696795.3 Halyomorpha halys
CAAGTGCCTATAAGGCCACATTTTTAAAAATTTATCGTTAACTCATATTTTTGCATCTTATTTTCCTTATTATTGGATTGGTGCTTTTTTAACCTAATTTCACTAACTTCTATTTTCGAAAAACACAAAATGCACTTTACAGATCCGAATTCGGACCATCCGTTCAAGAGTAAATAGAAAAGTAAATTCTGGTGCGTCCCATGAAGCGGTACATTTAGCCTTAATAATTTAGCTAAACTTGTTTCAATTTTTTCTTTTAACTTTATTTCATGAACCAAAACAAATAATTAAAACGGCTGATAAACTAAACAGTTAAAAACCTAATATAATACGTTTTCCAAACCTAAATATCAAATCAACTAAAGCTTTCTTTTAGCAATGCTTACTTTTAGCATTGTAAATATTACCAATCCAAAAAGAAAAAAAGCAACAAACAAAATTTAAAGGAAGTGCAGTGTTATAAAAGACAGGAAGGAGAAATAGAATTCCGAAAAATAAAGAAAATCCCGTTCTTTGAAATGAATCATTGAAGGTAGCATTTGTTAAATTGTATTACTAATTGACTAAAAAAGAATCTTAAATTTTAATCTGGAATTTTTTCTTCATTTTTGCTTCATAATTTATAATTTCTATTTTTTTTTTCTTTATAAGCAAATATATACATTTATCGTCTAGTATACTAAATAAAACTTGGCTAATTGTATCTCAGTACACTGATTTGTTAAGAATTCTGATCAGCGGTTGGAAAAATGCATTCAAACAAAATATGCTATTGCATATAAATCCGGACTTTAGTTAAGTTTTCACTTAGTAGTTAAAAATGGTTTTGTTAGAATTTTACATTTTTTTAAAAGTAAAACTGTTAAAAATATTAGTTATGAAAAACAATAGAACTGGAAAAATGGGTAAGAAAGCTCGAAACGTTGTTCTGAATTGAGGGATGAATGAAGAAGAATAGAAAAGGGCTGTTTCTTCCTGAAAAAAAAATAATAATAAAATCAAACTGACATTTCAATGTAAATAATAAGGATCTCAACAATATATCAACACTAGATAAATTTTGCGATGATGTTATTTAAGAGAAGTTGTTGAAGAATGAATTTCTTCCGAGGAGAGTATTAAAATATTAAGTTTGACACAAATAGATAAATAATTGTTTATGACATAATAGTGAAAGTTGTTTATCAAAAACAAAACATGAAATAATGAATGCATTACCTCCTTTTCGCTTTATTTTATTTTTTTTATTGTTCCCAAGGATTAATAAAAGATTATTATATTTGCTTTTCTACACTTTTTGTGTATCAAATATTTTTATTTATAAATTTAACGTCTCTTATTAACGATTTTGCTGTTCATATTGTCTAAGGAACGAATAATCTTCCCGCTATATCTCCAATATCAGATTTCATGTAAATGATCGTCAGATTCAACTAATACGTAGTTTTTTTAGAACTCCGTTCACTGCTAAGACAGTATGAAGTGTCTTTTACTACAAGCATTGTGACGACTATTTGTGGTGAGCTTTGTTTAGTTTATGTGCTGGATGTTTTTTTGTAAGAAATCTATAAGTAATACCCTGATATTAGTGATTTGGTTTTTAAGTCACTTTGACTTATTTTCTGTAAGTCCTTATATATATTATAAATTCAAACATTTATAATCTATATCTTTTTTCAATAAAATAACTTTCATGTAATTTTGATATTTATACCGATTCAAATTTACATTACAAAGTATTTGTCTACATAATTCGGTTTTTTAATTCCATTGTTTCCATTACAGCGAGACCTGAGCTCTAGCTAGGTAGCCTAGAAAGCAGAATCGAAAGATTTGAACGGAAAGTCCTGAGTATAATTACAGGAATGATCTGGGATCGGAGCCTAGACACATGGAGGAGAAAAACTAACAGTGTACTGCTTGCTGAGACTGGTTAGTCAATATCTTATGATATGAAAGCAAGGAAGCTAAGATAGGCGGGACATGTGGCTCGAAGAAATCCATCAGGACGCTTCTACACAACAATGAATGCCAATAGCAGTAAAACCAGATGAATAAGCAGAATCGACAAAGAGGCGAAAGAGCTGCATGCAGCAAACTGGAAAACTGTGGCCCAAGACAGGCAGGCGCGAAGAGATTCGTCCGTAGCTCAGGTAGTTGAGGCGCAGGTCTTAGCAGCCTGAGAACCGTGGGTGGCGCCGGTCGAACCCGGCCTTCGGTGGACTTTTTGAAATGAAAAACTTGACCCCCCACTATGGTTAGAATAGGTTGGTCACCTTTAGATAAACCCCTCTCCCCATATGTCAGAAATGGCCAAGAAGGGGGTCATAAATAAAAATAACATAATGAAGAAGGCTAGCTATAGAGTCAATCGAAAAAAAAAATCCAAAATTTCGTTTAACCAAGTTCTTATATCGCTGCTTTGATTTAATAGTGGTACAGCTAAAAGAAAAAAAAAAAAATTTATTTTTATTTTTTACTCAACGTGTTTTGCAAAGAAAATGAATGAATGAATGAAAAAATAATTTTATTCTGGGACATATGTCCCCTAAGAATAAATACATGGTTCAAATAGTGAGATTCTTATCTGGCAAGCGTTTACAAATTTTGAGATAGTAGAATGAAATTACATTGGTATATTGGCTTTACTACTGTTTATAATGTTAATCAATACATGCCTATTTATTTGATTACAAAGATGTGGAGGTTTGGTTATAACAATATATATCAATAAATGAAGGAATAGGTGTTGTTTAAAGGAAAGAATGGATGAGGACTGGCGAATGGAGATGGAAAGAGAATTCCAGAGGGAGGTTGCACGTATGACGAAGGATTTGCTAAAGAAGAGGTTCTATAGGAGGGCATATATAAATCATTCGGATGGGATCTGGTGTTTAATGAGTGGATGGATGAACGAAGAGTGAGGAGATCTAGGATATAGGTAGGTTTTTTGATGTTAAACACCAAGGAGGTATTGCCTTCGGGAGGTTGGATAGAGTCACTTCAACTCGGAATACCAGCGGGAGACTTGAGAGCGCCTAGGGAACCCAAAGATAAATCTTACAAAGCAATTCATGAGTCTCTTCAGTCTCAACTCTAGTCCTGCAGATAGCCCTCCATACACCAAGGATCCGTAGTCGAAGTGGGGGAGGACGAGAGAGGATACTAGGATTGTTTGAGTACAGTTATGGATTTGGGAAATGTGGTTATTCCAGGAGAGGTGTTGATCAAAGGTGACACCAAGGTTTTTTATTGTAGGATAGAAGTGAATCGGTTGGTTGTTAAGGAATAGTAGAGGACAGTAAGGGAGGGTATGAAGGAGGCGCTTGGAACCAATAAGAATGGCCTTCGTTTTTTTGGCATTCACCTTCAAATCATTGTTAGACACCCATGCGTTAATGCTGTCAATATCTTCTTGTATCTTTTGGGTTGCCTCAAGCATTTCGGAGGGATGGAAGGACAGATAGATTTGGAGATCGTCTGCGTATAGGTGGTACTGTGCGTGGTGAATGGAATCAGGAAGATCATTGATATAAACGGAGAAAAGGGTTGGTGAAAGTGAGGATCCCTGAGGAAAATGTAGATTCACCATAGAAAACGGCACATCTTCATTGTCACAGTAGAACATATGTGCAAGTATTAGTCTGTATTCAGTCTTTCTTGAACAACGGCATAAAGATAGTAGTTTCATTATTTTCAGGAGGTTAGAATAGCTCTCTTCGTTTCCTTGAATAGTTTTGCTTTTCGAAAAGTTAGAAGAATTTTTTTTTTCGTAAATAGTGACATATTTGTGCATCGAAAAAAAAACAGATTCACTTATAGGGAGGGCTGTTGCAATGACGTAAGAAGATCTATTTGACATAAAAAACTTTCTAGAAGCCAAAGGCTGTGGGTCTTTCAGAAATATGGAAACTGAAATAGTCAAAATAAACGAAACAGAAGTACTGACGTTTATTAAAAAAAAAAAAAACCTATGTTTGGTATTATAAAAACTCCTATTAAGAGAAAGAATATGAAGAAGTTAAGCCTAGTATTACTACAGCTGTTAGAGGTTAAACAATTATGAACCTAAGAAGAGCCTACTGAAATCAACGTTCTAAGGTTAAAAAATACAACCTTGGTTTAATAATTAAGAAAAGAGTTGGAAATTGAGTAAAGGGGTGAAAAAAGAAAGATTAAAAAAATTGTATATGAAATATTTTTCGACAGGAATAGGTCTCAAGCACCGAATATAGAAAGGACTTGAAGAGGCCTTTTCTGTCTGGGCCAGAAGAAGGGGGTGTGCTCTCAACCCCCAACACCTTGGGTATCTTCCCTTCCCTATCTCCTCTCGTTATTTACTTAAGTTACAAAGTATCTTTACCTTGTTTTCCAACTATAAATGTAAAAATAAATTAAATAGTGGCTGAAAAATATTATGTATTGGTCACTGAAGAATATAAATGAAATAATTTATTATTAAAATGACAACGAATAGATTAATATACTAATTACTATTTTATTATTATTAGCGTTAATTTTATATTAGAAAGTCAGTAAATCTACCTCAATTTTTGCACAATTATGCATTTGCTTGCGTTACACTCACAAGACAAATGCCTACTAGAATATTTTTTTCTTAATACGATTAAGAATAATAAAATATTTGTTTAGAATTACAAGCCAACAAAGGATTTTAAATTCCTTAAAAAATACAAAGCAAATTATCTGGAGGAAAGAATTAGTTACTTAATTTTTTTAAAAAATCTGATCGTGCATATACTAACTTCTAAGAATAATATAACTGGTTATTGAAACAGATTCTTCAATTTAATTAGGTTAATATCTGAATTATGCTTATTAAAATTTTCTTCTATTAAAGATTTTTTAGACCTACAAAACAAAATAAAAGTTCACAAACTAAATTTAAAAATTCCCTTTCATTTTAAATATTTACTTTTTGATGGACCTGGTAAAAAGGGATCGAAAATATTCGTACAAAAAGTGTATACATTTAAAATGAAAGAAATCTTTTAAATTTAGTTTGTGTTTGCAGAATAAATTTAGAGTTTGATGAAGACTTTAATTTGTTAACTGTAATCAAATTCCATCTACGCAAGTTCGTCATCATGATTATTACAGCTTGGCAGGCTTAATATTAGTTTTTGCTTGTTTTAATTTCTTTCTATGTCCAAAAACCATTAATATAGGAACATTTTAATGAAAATTTAACGATAGTCATTTAGTGAATAATTAAACAATTATTACTTAATGAATAATCTAATTTTTACAATTTTTCCCTTAAAAATAACATATCCTGAGGTAACAGAGGAGAAGTTTTAACCAAAACTGATCTCGTTAGAGGCAATTTTTGTGATCATCAAGGGTTTTAAGACCAAAAAAAGAAATTTATAATGATATAATATTTGACCGTGGATATTATGTAATTGAGGGAGTATTTTTTTCAAGAAAAAATGAAATAAACCTGTTTTTCTCATTAGATTTTTTTTCATAATCTAAAAATAATTATTAGGTAAGTCCTTGATAATGTATTTTTTAGAATTTCACAGTAAAAATATTAAAAATAGTTCTTAACCTATTTCCCACATACTATAACTGAAGCTCTTATCAAAATTTTCAATAAATTTGGTATTAAACCCAAAAAAAGTTTGAGTTCTTTGTTGTGTTGCACACCGTCCTTTATGATCTGTAATCATTGGAGAATTTTTGAAGATGGTTCGCTCACTCGAAATTTCGCACTAGAAAATTATGCTTTTTTTTTTTTTAGAATCACCCATATAAATCCAGTTTTGTGGCAGAAAAATCATGTAATTGTTCATAGCCCCTCGGGTACCCAACTAATGAACTTCAAATTTTTTTTAGTTTCAAAAGGATGATAAAATATACCAAATGGCACAAATTTAATTAAACTTTATTAATTTTCATTAGATGGAAAATTCTGAATGTAAAAGGGACATCAGAATCAATGTTCTACAATACCTTTCCCCCCTCTTTCTGTTTACAGATCTTAAAGAACTTATCAGCTAATGGAAAATATTTAGCTGTCATAACAGCAAAAGTTTTGAAAAATTTTGGAAATTTTAGATTTGAGTCCCTCGAGTTCTAAGTCATTCCTCATATGCTCAAAACAATTGCCATTTATATTTTTTATTTCTTATTCACTGAAAATATTTTTTTTTGGTTTATTTCATCGTATGAATTTATCAACAATTCAAAAAAATTAGGATTCGTGTTCAAATCATATTCACATTGTTTGTGCTGTTCTGTTATTTTTCAACTTAACTAAAATACGACAAGAAAATGTTTCATTCAAATTGATCAGATCATTCACTAATGCCTTATTATTATACACCCTTTCCCCATCCTTCATTGTAAACAACACTAACTTTTTGTTGTATTTTAGTTTTTAGTGTAGTAAAACTGTGGTTTTAGAAATGTCCAGGCATTCAAAAAAAGAAAACCGAGTAGAAAGTGGATTTGTAGAAGTTAAAAGCAAGGTCAGTGCTTTAAAAATGTTTGAACTATTTCCATATAGGTTTCCTGTTTTATCATTTTGATATCAGATAATGTGATAGAATATAGCTAATTTTATGGAAGAGATTGTTTTTTAAAAATCTTATTTCTTACTTTTTTATATTATACCTGGTTTATTTTGGTGCACAACCACATACATATGTACCTTTGTAAACTATAAATATACATACTATATATTTTGAGAAAAACATAGACCTTAAGTAGTGAGTAATATATCTTAATCTACCACTGCATAATTTATTCATTATTGGAATAAACCAAGAAATGATTTTCTAAGATGGTCCTGCTATGGTTTTAATTTATTGAAGCCAATTAAACCCTCATAGGAAATAAATAAACTTACACAGTCAGCAGCATTAATGACAGACTAAACAATTCTATTATTACACTTTATTATCTTATACAATTATTAGCCTCATATTATGCTACTATTTTATCAAATGATTGTTATACGAGATATTTTTGAGCCTATTGGGCTGTTGCATGTCAATTTAACCCCAAAATATGACCATTTTGAACCTTTTCATTGAAACATGTCTTGAAATTTGGTACAGGTGTCATATTAGTGTTGACTTTGAAAATATCAACTTTTACTGAGTATATGTCAACTTGTTTTTCTAGTTATGGAGCTGTATAGTTCCCATAAATGGTCCAAAATACAGGGAAGGACAAATTTTGGAGTTCTGCTGGAGCTTTCCTCATTTAGCTTCAGACCTGGAACGGTTGTCATTATACAGTATTTTCATGACCTTTCCTATGATGTACAACACTATATAGAATAAGATATAACATTTTCCAAAACCTAGTTTAAAATTTTCAATTAATGTCTGGTAATATTACACGATTACCTCAACAAATGGCGTGTGGGTATGCATGGACTTATACACAATGTTCTATTCTTTTGGGTTATATCTTACATTATTATTTCATTGAGTCACAGCTGTCAACTTCCAGATCGCTACACTCTTCCAGAAGAGATTTTTAGAGATACTTTTCAGTTTGAGGTAGGTTTAAATTCACATCACTTGAAGTTGTCAGAACATTACCAACATATTCGACCACTTTCTCATTGCGTATAAAAGATTTTTTATTCTATTTTATTCAATGATCTCTTAGTGATTAATGTTTTAGATCAGTTTCTATTTCATTTTATATTTTAAAAATTTCTATATGGAGGTTTTTCTTATAAGATCATGATTAGAGTTAAATTCAAAACAATTGAATACTTTAACAACTAATAATTTATAAAAATTTGACGTAGTGCACATGTCACACATCTTTCATTTATCCGTCTATTTTGGGTTGGAATTAATTCTTCTTCATTTCAAAACATCAATTTCTTTATTATTAAAAATTACAATACTTTCTTTTTTTAATTAATTTCCAAACACAAAAACATTTGTTTATTAGTTAAACTTATTCATGCAGTTTTTGTCATTCATATTACTTTGGTACAACATATTTATTTCAGAAAAGTAATTATTATATCTTTTTATGAGCTACCCTAACCTCATAAACCCTAAATTCTTTAAAGTTACCCTCTTGCTCAGTGGTCTGAGTTTGGCTATGGGAGGAATTAGATATTCTATTATATCAACAGTGGGTTATGTAATCTTGCAGTTGGCAGACCCTCCTGGGCCATACCAGTCCTCTAAACAGTGGGTACCCTTTAATTGGTGGAAAAACCTGGTGGCTGAGCATTATTTCTGACCAAAACACCTTATTACTCAACTGTTAGTCTAGAAACAGTACTTCCTTACAAAGTATTGAACCCAAGACCCTTTATGGGTTGTAGTGGTATAGTTTTTATTATTATTATTTGTTTTTAAGTATTGCTCTGTAATATTTTTTACCTAGCATCTTTTTTTCTTTTCTCTATATTACAGTTTGATGCTGAATTCCGGCGTTTTTCTATTCCTCGCAACTCTAATACAACCTACGAAGATTTTAAATCCCTGTTAGAGAAGCTCCATGGTCTGGCTGAAATCCCATTCTTGATTTCTTATACAGATCCTAGGGATGGAGATTTGCTCCCTATCAACAATAAAGAAAATTTGTCTAGAGCATTACAAAATGCTAAACCTCTACTCAGAGTTATAATACAAAGAAAAGGTATGGTTTTACGGATGTTAACTTTTTTTTAATTATGTAGGGAAAGAATTTATAATTTAAGAAACTTATTAATAAACAAACACTAGAATTTTATTTACTTTATTTTTTACTCTTAGGATTATGTTAGATGTTAATAATAGATAGATTAACTTTCTATTATCATGTTTTACCTACTTAAAGTTCATCATTCCATCTTTTTGCTCATACATTTTAAATGTTGAAAATAATATTTTTACAATAAAAGCTTAGTTGTTGTTGTTGGTTGGGGCTTTAGGGCATAAAACCCTGAGGTCATCAACGCCCATAAAAAAAGCTTAGTTTTCAGAGTACTAATTTTATTTATTAGTTGTTTATGAAAACTTATGCCGGATGCTTTATGTAATATACAATAGACATAATTCTAATGTTAGTAATCCATCTTATTTTAACAAAATTTGGATCCTCTTCATCATTTTATTTGATTAGTTTTGCTTTAGTACAAATTTGAAGTAATGTAACATATTTTTCTCTAGTTTACCTGTCTTCACTAATAAAATTGTTAGTTGGAAATTTAATGTTTTATTCATAGTGGTTATAATGACTACTTTGTCTATTTTGTTTAAGTTAAAACCTGGGTTCATCTTATTACTATAAAATGTCATTTATCTCTTATTTATCTATCATTGATACTTGAACATTCAACATAATAACATGATAACAAACATTCCTCCTTTAGTTAATTATCAAATTCTTTTATAGTTTATATTTATCCATTTTGTTTTTACTTTTAACAATGACGATTTAATTATTTAAAATAAATAAAATTTAAAGATACTTACTATTTTGAAAATTAGCATTTAAGTCCTCTTAGACTATTTTAATGTGGATAATACCTACGCGATAAAAAAATCATTTCATTGTGTCTTGATATAAAAAGTTAAATCACAATCGCTTGAGTTGTTTTCTAGAAAATTATAAAAAAGTGTAAAACCAGTAATATAAAGTGGCATTTCTTGTAGATAGATTTTAGAGAACAAGCTGCTGTTATATCCTTGGCAGATACCTGACATATTACTATACTTTTGTACTATTTACTTTATTTTAAATACATATTTTGTGTATCCCCAGCCTTGAGTTAATCATAAAAAAAAAAATAGAAAAAATTATTTCAGTCTCTCCGAAAAATTGCTTTGTTTAATTTATTTTTAGATCTCTCTGCTATCATTGTAACTTTATAGCTTATTGTAGTAGTTTTGTGTTTTTTTTTATGGAAGTTGCAATCGGTGTATTATTTCTAAATTGGTGCAAATGTTTAATAAAAATATTAGTGTAGCATAGAAAATTGTATATCTTCATGACTTAAGGTTATTAAATATTTTATATAATAATTTATTGCTACTAACTGTCCAAGGTATATTTTTTATATGGGAATGGAACTCTTGGATTTAGAATTTTTTCCTATGTTAAGAAATTTGAAGCTATTATCAAAATATTAAATTAGTGAAATGATTTAAAATAGTAGTATTGAATTTATTTTGTCAGTCCTGTAAGATTACTTTATATTTAGTAATCAGTGATTCAATACTAATATGTTTTGTCCAGAATGTATTTAAAAACATGGTACATTGGAATATTTGCTTCTTTTTAAAGTTTTGGAACATGAAAATTCAGATGGGTAAAATTTGTTTTTTTATGCTCTTAAAGTTATTTGTTGTTAATGATATAAATAATTTTTGAAACATTAAATAATTATAAAAGATAACCATAATGAAAAAACTTGTCCTCATACTTCTTCCAGTTCAAATATATTTATATATATGCTTATTGTTCTTAGTGTAATTTTTATACTCAGGTACACTTGGACAATAGCATCCTGCAAGTATCTTGTATACTATATCTTGTGCCATTGCAATCCCTCATACTGATTAGAAGGGATTTTGATTAACGATGGCAAATTTTCGTTGTCAATATTATTTAAGTGTTGCCAAAGCTTTATACATTCAACTACAACTCTTAATATAGTAGTTCTGGATTTTATGAAGGTATGGTGCTTTTTCATTGTTTGAACTGCAGAAGCAGTATCTTTCTCTATAATATTTTTAGGGTATATTCTCTGTTTTTCTTCCAGTATCCTTGAATCAGAATGCTCCTTACAATTTCTCGGGTTTGCATTGTGTCAGGAAAGGACTGGTGGGCTTAAGAATACAATAAACATAAAAAAAAAAAAAAAAAACCTTGAAAAATATTAATACAACAGCACTTACTAAATTTATCATTCGAAAAAATCATGGTTTTAATTTCAATAATGTTGAAATTTTAAATTAGCCAGATAATTCTAAATGCAGAAAATTTATTGAGCCAATTTATATAAGCAAACATATTAAAAATGTGGTAAATTGCAGAATATTAAAGGAACCAGCCAATATAATGTAAACATAATTAAATATATAAGCATTAATTATTAGTAGTTGTGGGAGGTAAATATGGATATAATAAGATTATTTTAAGAGGTTTAAGTTAATTCTTCAATGAAAGGTTGCAATATTAGATAGGGCTCTGTACAATTGGGATATTTGAAATAGTAGTGAATAGTACAGTACATTTTACATATTAAAAATGAATAGCTTGATATTTAAATCATATCAAATGTGAGCAAAATATTATAAATGATGCATAGTTATAGAAAAGTTAAATACGTGGAACATGATGGACAAGACATTTTGCTGCATGAAACATTCATATTTTTTAAAATGCTGATGATAATTATTAATTTGACAACTTTATCATTTTTCGACAGTTCTTAAAGCAGTTTATTGTTATTCCATTGGTCTTATAATGGGTAATATTTAAATTATAAGTATCATAATATTTAATTTTTGGTTTTCTATCAATTATGGTAATGAAATGTATAACCATGAATTTAGTAATTTTAATTTCTACATGATAATTAAATATTTTTTATAAATATGATAATGATATATTTGTATTTTTTAATTATAATAGTGCAAAAAAAATTTTCAAGTTTTAATTCAACAAAAGTTATGTATATATGATTTTTAAACTTGTTGGTAATATTTAATTTATAATTTTTGTGTATGGATTTGAAAGTGGATGGCTAATGTCCTAAACATCCAATTAGTGAATAAAAATGTTGAGTTGTTTTTCTAAAAATCGCTTTCGTAATAACTTTATAATCTTTAGGACTATGATAGGTGTTGACTATAATTTTTGTCTTTTGAGTTGTACCCACTAAGCACTTAATAATTGATTTTCAGCCTTATTTCTACATACTTCTGTTATTACTACTTCCTTTTACTATATATGACTTTAGTGTAATTTCTTTTCTATAAATTTAGGTTTTTAAAAAAGATGACATTGCAAAACTAAACAAAGACCTCTATACTCTTATGTATATATTTTGCATGTATTTTTACTCAATGAAAGCAGAATTACATTCATTGAAGTAAACATTTCAAAGTTATTTTTTCTTGAATTGGTAGTTTTTCCATTAAATAAATCTGTAGAGAATATTACAGTGAGTTCACTAACCAAATTTGGTAATTTAATTTTAGTGGCACCTTCAGCAGAAAATACTAACTTATCAACCACTTAATTTCATGTCTTAAAACATTGATATTCAGGAATTTTTCAATTACTTTTTTTTTTTAAAGAAATTTTAGGAGTTTCTGAAAAAAACACTTGCTTGCAAAGGTAACAAAAATAAAAGCAACTTAGGAAGAAAGCTCTTTATCACAGTAACTGTAATCTTTATGTATTGGTAATTACTTTTCATACAATTTAATGCTGTACAACTTTTAAAACAATGTTTCATTATTTTGTATTCATTTGGAAAAACTTGAGAAACAATAATTTTTTCTCATTAAATATTTTATGGCTCAAAAGAGTTGAAAAATTGAAGATATTCATGACCTTAAATAAAATCATATAGAAAGATTCTATTTATAAAATTTATTTTTGAATTTAATTCCCCTCCTGCGTGCTATCTACAGAAGTATATCTATTCCTTTTTTAAAACCTATTTATGAAGTCTCAATGATTAGATTCAAGCCTTTTATGTTGTAATATATTAAAGTTTTTATTGCTTTACAGGTGAAAGTTTGGAGGAGCTGAATGGTTATGGGACATTTAAACATAAAAATATAATCTCAAGTCTTTTAGGAACACCAGGAAAGAATAAAGGTCTCGCTATATCCAATCCACATGATTTCAGACAAGTACGTCTTGTGATCATTATATAATTTTAATTGTAAGATTAAGCTTTCTAACAATGAGTTGGTATATAAAGAACAATGCCAAATGAACCATTGGTGTAGTCTTAATAGTATTACCTTTCATTTTCGACACAGTGCCTAAAGTAATTAAAATAAAAAAAATAAATTTGATATGTGGAGTTTTCAAAATTTCCCAAAACTATAAATTTTGCAGTATTTGAAAATTTTCTAATGTTTCTTGTCTTGGAACTGTTATAAAATTAGCATTCATAATTTTTTAAACTTTTTATCATAGCTAAGTTATTTAAAATAAATCCCACAAAAGTTTCAAATATACTTTCAAAATACTTAATATACCAGAGTTGCATATCCAAATTCTATTGATGATTATTCATAAAGTCTTCTAGTGAGGATAGTGATGGGAGTAAAATGTGAATTTCTTGATATGCTGGAGAATTTACAGTGAACTGCTCTATAATACTTTATAAAAATAATACTAGAATTTATAAACGCGGTTGAGAGAAGGAAACAATTAAACTTCCTTCTTCCCCTCCAAAACAAAAAATAGCTCTTAAAAATTCAGGATATTTTTGGAAGGTTTTAAAACAAGGCTCAAGTCTCTAAAACATCAATAAATAACTAACCAGTCGACTATTCACCAGTACGAGCATCATCAGGTCAGAAAAAGATTTGATCACTAAAATACAAACTATATATAATAGCACATCTCACATAAACATTGTATGACTTAAAAGATAGAACTAGTACTTTGTTCCAAGACAATTCAACATATACTGAAGGAAAGTGGAGAGATGATATTAGCACATCTGATCAGAAATATAACAATAATTGAAAATGCTCGCACCACACAACTAAAATTTACAATTATTTTAAAAGGCTATATAATTAAATTAATTTTACTTATCTGAGATGTTTGATTTAAATACTCAAGGAAAAGATAGGTAACATTAATACTACTGAGAAAATTTGTATTTAAACAGGCTATATTCAAACTGAAAATACACAACACTATTCATGTAAAATTAATTTAAAACACTGTTTAATTAAACTTCTATGATCTATCTAAACTTCTTAGTATTTCAAAGCAAAAACTTAAATTTCTACTGCTATTCTTTTTATTTACAGTAATATCCAAGTTTTGTGCAATATACATAGCTTCAAGAAATTTTCTCCTTGAGCTACTCATCTACGAGGTGTGGCAGAAAAGTAATGAGACTAGCAACAAGCAATCTGGTTACCCTGTTGTCCTTGATAGAGTAGGTGTATCAGTACCCTGCCATAGCTCAGTGCGAGTTTCTACTCCTTCCGTTAACTACATGATTTTTGTGATTGCTATTAATGAAATTGTGTTCTGGTTGTGTGTCATGCAGAATGGAAAAAAAGAATTCGGAGCAACGTTTTGCCATTAAATTCTGTGTTAAGCTTGGAGAATCAGTAAGTGCAACGTTTGAAAATTTAAAACAGGCCAAGCCTCTGGGAAACATTCTTTATTCCAAGTTCAAGTTTTTCGCTGGCAAAACTCATTTGGAAGGCAGAGAGCATGTTGAAGATGAACACCGTTCAGGGAGGCTTTCAACTTTCCCTCAAATGTCCTCAAAGGATGTCAATTCGGGACTTTACAATACATCCAAAACAGTGTAACAGATATGATGAAGACCATACCGGTTGAAGACTTCCAGCGCTGCTACTAACAGTCGGAACAACATCTCCATCAGTGTGTAGCCACCCAAGGGAATTTCTTTGAAGGGAATAATTTTGGTAAATAAAAAATCAGTCTCATTACTTTTCTTCTGCCACACCTCGTATATTCAAATCACCGAACCCTATAAAAATCAAGAACTGTTTAAATATATTTGAGTGCTGTAACAATTCAGTATCTGTCTTCTTTCTGTAAATATTCTTGTTTTAAAATCTTCCATTAATATTCTAATAATTATTTTTATTAGAATATTATTAATAATTATTTTATTTTATTTTAAAAAATCTAATCTCATTAATCAATTAGTAAATTCATGTATTTTTTTATCTTTGAAATCATTTTGCATTTTAGTTTAGAACTGGAAACCAAATTTAGTTTACATCTGGTTTGTTTCATTTCTGAAGCTATGTTAACATCTCTTGAGGTCCTTATTTACATTAAAATATATATATGAAATAAAATTAGTACTTCACCGCACTTCGATGAACTTTTATAATATTGGATAATAGTTACATATTAATATTTTATCTAATATTAACAAGATAAACAAAGGAATTTAATTTAGACTTTTATTATTGAATTGTTACTATTTATTGTTTATAATTAGAAATAAATTTATGCTTAAAAAAGAATTTAGCTTGAAAATAATGATTTATTCAAACAGATCATGCCATAATAATGTATACATTCACACAAAACCACACACGTTTGTATGTGTATATATATACACAAAGGGGAATTAACGTAATATCAGACTATTTTCCATCCCAAATTAAAATGAATTTTGTACCAGCGAAGAGGTCAATCAGAACAATAAGAACCAAAATAAATGGAGTCAACAGAGAAGTATTGAGGGAGAGGAGACAGGAATTCAGTGAAAAACTCAGGGAACGAACAGCTGGGAAGAGATAACGAACTTTCTGACAGAAACCGCTGGAACAAGAGAAAATACCAGCAGAATGGAAAATCGCCCTCTTCACAAAAATGCCATGAAAACTGACGTGAGGAACTATAGGGGAATCTCTCTGTTACCAGTTACTTACAAGATCTTTTCTAAGGCTCTACTGAACAGGATAGAGCCACGAATAGACCACAAAATAGGAGAATACCAAGGGAGTTTCAGGAAAAAGAGATCCTGCCAAGAATAGATACTGAGTCTAAAGCTTCTAATGAAATACTATCTGAATAGACGACAGAAAAATCTTCATCGATTTTGAAAAAGCATATGACTCCAAAGACAGGAAAATCTTACTAAAAATTCTGAGGGAATATGGAGTCGATCAAAAGACCATAAACTTGGTGAAAGAAACATTGCCAGAAAGCAAGTCAAAAATAAAATTAAGAGGGAACATCAGCAAACCTTTTCACATAAGAACCGGTGTGAGACAAGGGGACGGACTTTCACCTGTTCTCATCAATGTTGTTCTCGACAAGGTTATGAGGACCTTAAGGGAAAAAGAAACATCTGGACCTAAGGTAGGAAATCAGAGGAGCAATATCCTGGTAAAAGGTCTGGCTTTTGAGGACAACTTGGCCCTACTGGCAGAGTCGGAGTAGGAGGTGATTAGACAGTTAAGTATCCTGAAGAAAATAGCTGAGAAGACAGGACTTTCCTTGGAATTTCCTTCCATAAGACAAAATTTATGACCACAAACCCCAAATTTGGTAAGAAAGAAATAAAAACAGAATTCGGTAAAATCCAGGTGGTTAAAAGCTTTAAATACTTGGCCGAAATAATCAGCAGAAATTTGTCGGGGAAAGAAAGTATGGAATAGTGGGTTAAAAATTTGGAAAATTTATGCTACTTAACGAGTAGCATTTTTTAATAAAAAATGCATCTCCAAGAAGGCCAAACTTAGGCACTACTGCACAGTATGTTCTTTCTCAGTATGGAGAAACTGCTGAAAATAGAAAGAAGGATTCTTAGAAGAATAGAAGGATACAGACTGAAATCCAATAGAGAAATTTACAGTGAAACTCCTGATTTGGAAACAGAAATGAGGACAAGAAGACTTAGATGTTATGGACACATGCAAAGGATGGCCAAGGAGAGATTGAACTAGAAGATTTTCAGTAGGATTATGGGATATAAATACGAATCAAACAGGAAACACAGAGGCTTGGGTATACACAGGATTTGTGTGAAGATAGAAGAAAGTACCGGAAATTCCTGAAACGTGCGGTACTTGTGGTAGACAGTAAAAACCTCCCGTCTAGGAGGACTTGGACAGAAGAAAGGAAGAAGTTCAGTGAAGTCCTCGAGCAGAGATGGGCAGAGAGGAAGAAATTGAAAAAGAAACCTGAGTCATAGTTGCGTAATCCTTAAAGGCTGTTTTGTGTCATATGAATATATATATTGAAAAAAGCTGATGGTTATTAATTTTTGACGATTTGTTGATAAATTGCTTTTTAAACTCTTAATTTTAGTATGACTTAGCAAATTATGGAATAAAGAGATTGATAGTTATACCACAAATTAGGATATAACATGGTTTAAGGTCTAATCCCGATCTGTTAGTTCAAAATTTAGTCAACCACTATGTAAACTTTGTTCATTGTTTTGCAGTTTTTTTTTTTTTCATCATCCTTAGATATTTTGGAAAACAACTAATAAATAAATTAAAGCATTTTTTATTACATGCTTATTTCATGGAGTCTATCCTCCAATTATTTTGTAACCAGGTAGAGGTAACCATCACCCTTGCTGTAGTGAGAGTACCTCTTTACTTTAAAGCTGATGGTTTCATTTCTCTTGGAGGTATTTTTATGAGATTTCAAGATAATTTAATAATTTATATTTGATTTAGTCTGTTTTAATAATTGGATAAAAAATCTTTCAGGTAAATTAACATTATATGTGTTACAGGTTTCTTCAATAATTGATGTAGATGTCGTTCCTGAGACTTGCAGACGAGTCCGACTGGTGAAACATGGGAGTGAGCGGCCACTAGGGTTTTATATTCGAGATGGAGCATCTTTTAGAATCACCCCTCAGGGTGTAGAAAATGTCCCTGGTATCTTCATATCTCGTTTAGTTCCTGGAGGTCTTGCTGAGAGTACTGGACTTCTTGCAGTCAATGATGAAGTTTTAGAGGTCAATGGTATTGAAGTGGCCGGTAAAACCTTAGATCAGGTTATTATTGTTTATTAGTATTAAAGATATTGATGCATGAATTTAGAATGATTTATTAATAATATACAGTAAATGTTGATAGCATGCATTGTAATATTGGAAATTCAATTCACCCCTATTTTTAGTCTAAGTCTGACCCTCAATCATAAATAATAAATGAAAAATTAAACATTGTTTAAATTCAATTTCAGAATTAGTGAGCAATCTACTGGTATGTCAAGCATTTTTATTTTTATTTCAAGTATAAGTTACAGAGTTAAATTTATTTTCATGAGGACCAGGTGGCGCCATCTAATGGTAAAGAAGCCAAAAAGGCTTGGTGGAACTATCCAGCATGGTAGGAACTACCACCCTGATATGACAGGGTGATTATTTGAAGAAAAAAGATGTCTAGCTAGTCAGTGTTTTAGGCTTGGTCCAAGGACCGTGCAGCCCAAAGGCCAGTCTCATATATTCTCTGATGACCCATCTCAGCATTGGGCTTGCAATGTTCAGAACATGTAAGCTCTACATGATTTTCAACTAGTGTCCATTTTGCATCAGGACTCTGTGATATCCCATTGTCAAGAATTCAGTCTACCTTTCTATCATCTCATCTCATTAATAGAATTTATTCTTCTCATTTTTCAAAGTCAATTAACCAACTAATTAACATTATATAAACCTTTTGGCTTATTTCCTTTAACTTTAGTTATTTTCTTTAATTCAGAATATATCAGCTTAATCTTATCTTTTTTTTTACTTTCAAAGCCCCATTCTGAAGTATAGAATATCTAATAATAGCACCAAGGTCTAACTCCCCCATGCTTTAGATTCAGGGAAGGGCTGGGCCATAAAATGGTAACCCCAGTGTGATTTTACGACTTTTTCTTTCATTTAATCAATATAAATTCTTAGTTAATTCAATATTATCATTTATTAAAAAATGGGAATCAACATTAAAGATAGCATTGTAACGTAATGCCTCTATCAATAAATCTTATTGTACAGGTAATAAGTTTTTAAAAACTTTTAAAGAATTTAGAGTTTTAGATACTTCTTATCATTTTAAATTATAATGAACACATCTTTATTAATTACAGTTACATTTAATCATATAAATAATGCATGTGCTGGACATTGATCTCAATTTATATTCAATATGTCTTTAAACTATGAAAAAAAAAATGTTTGACATATTTGTGGACTGAACAATTAGTATATTAATCTATGCCAAGTTCAAGAATGATCATAATTTTTTTTGCTAAGATTTAATTTATTTTCATCATTCCTTGCTTCTTGGCCATACTGGATTCAGAAAAAGTGACAATGAGCTCGCCACCTCTACTAATAAGAGGTCTACAGATTAAAATTCTTATTCTTTTTATCTCCTTCTTTTATTCATCCATACCATTCTAATTATTATTCATTTTTTCATTGAAGGGGATTAAAATGATTTGCTTCCTTCCACCTGTACATGAAAATTTTGTGGTACAGTTAGTTGTCCTTACTAACTTGCTGAGACAAATCATTTGTTATGATGATGTTGAGTCTGCTCTCTCTCAGTAGTTTAGTAGCCAATATTGTATCAAATGGTGATGATGTACTTTATCAGTTTTTTAGAAATCCTCAACAGTTTTCTGAAAATTACTATTGATCTTTTTTTTGCATTTTAAATTTAAGGGTAATTGGTCACTGACTGTTGCCAGAAAAATAGCTTAGACCACAAATGCATTTCATCTCAAAATTTATAGCAACTTTGTAGTAATTACTTCTTGAAGTAATATCAGTTCTTACAACTATTTATATCACTTATTTTTTTCTCAATATTGCTTATATTTGACCTTTATATTATTTTAAACCTCCACAATAATTCTGATGCAAAGATGACACAATTTTACACAAAGACATTTCTTTGTCTTTGACAGGTAACTGATATGATGGTTGCTAACTCTTGGAACCTTATCATCACTGTGAAACCAGCTAATCAGAGGAGCCATAGTGGTAGCAACAGTAACAGTGCCACCTTACGTAGAGAGAGTGTAGCAGGTAGTGGTGGTGGGGGAGACTCAAGTGGAGAGGAAGATATTGTCGCCGACCTCACACAGCACCATCACACCCAATAGGTATTATTTTATATAATTAAACTGTCAATACATTTGTATTTGAATTATTATTATATTAACAATTTTCATTTGATGCTGAGAAAATTAATTTATTTTGATTATATGTTAGTATCTTGTCCTATGGTTAGTATATTAATTCTTTGTATAATTGTTAGTCATATCTATCTAAAGATATTTGTGTATAAATTATACCTTAGTCTGCTTGCAGAATATATTCATTGAATGAGTCTGTCAAAATTGCTTTTCCTGTACAAGAGTGGATTAAATATATAAAAAAGAATTTCAATTTGGAATTCCTGGGAGTAATAGTAGGGATAGGGAATAAAGGAGGAAATCAAGCTCATATAGGTTAAATAAACAGTTACACCATTGTTTATCATGATGTGTAAAGAGCTGGTTACTCCAATTAATAAATGGAATAATAATCAAAATTGTTGAAGAAAGGGAGGTTTCCCTATCATAAATTGCAGTCAACTTTAAAAATGAATTCTCTAATTTATGCTGAATGTTCCACTTGTACAAAACTTATAGTTGGAGGGGATGATAACAAGCATCATGCTCTCAGTCCAATTAAGTTTTTGGACCTAATGGTGACCCACAATATTATCTATTAGGAATGTTGTTTTTCCATGTCATACATGGTGACATGAAATATTGAAAGATTATTCTAGAAGACATTCAATCTCCCTTTATGCACTCCTTACAACTCTCCAGTTTCCACATTTTTGGCTGCTTAAAGAGAAGAGATGTTGGGTATTCATCAGTATTTTGATGATAATGCAGAAGTGGAGTGCATTATCCATTCCATTAGTCCATTGTGCAACACATGTCCTTATACTTTTATATTAATGTTTATTTAAGACATTTTGTAATGGAGAATATCCTTTCCTTGTGGTCAAAATATTTTACTTTTAATTTGGGGGAGATATGCCTGTCTCATAAAAGTAACAGGAAAATGAATAAAAAATGAACAAAGGTATCTGACAATCATTAGCTGCAATAGAGTACAAAATGACATTGGCAAACAAGGCAAACAGAACAGTTGTTAAAAAGGTAATGTGTATGTTTCATATTTTCTTTGGATTGTTGGGCAAAAGCATTCAATCCTATAAATATGTCTCCAACTTGTTCACTTGATGACATGTCTTCATTTTAAATGCGTTTAGTCAGCTTAATTTTCTGGTCTATCTCATTTTAATTCAAATTTTGGATTCTTCCCTAATGGATCAAATTCTGCAACAAACTGGAAGCAATTGGACCCTAAATTAGAAAAATTTAATAATAAATTTTGAAAAAATCCAAAATCCTAAACCATGAATAAAAAAAACACAAATAAAAAACAGTCATTTACAATCAGTATAATAAACTGTCAACACTATTAATTTGTAACATTATTTATTTCAATAACCTTTTTCAATTTTAACACTGTTATTACCTGTTTGCTTAGAAACCAAATCTTGAAGATTTATGAAGACTAATGAATAAGTTATGAAGTTAGTAGATGCCTATAATGGTCCTTAATATTAATTTTTCACTTGAACTAATGTGAAAGGTCTGTTTTGTTTGCTAATGTTGTCAATAGTTAGTAGTAATTTATTTCAGTAGTTTTCCTATTGATTAAGTTTATTTTACTGGGTTTTTTTATGCCACTGCATTTACAGTTTTTATTTTCATTAAAATGCTTGTATTTTAACTTATGTTTTAGGTTAAATAAACAAGTTATCTTGTTAAAGAATACGTCCACAGTTAACAGTTCATACTCCATTGAACATTCCATCCAAGAAGCGTGCCTTTATGATCATATTTAATTTTGATTAATGTTATAATTTAAAATATTAAATTTGTATATATATATATGTATATGAGGATAATTATATGTAGGACTATATGTAATATAGTATTTTAATGTATGTATATATATTGCTTTTATTAGTAACCTGAGATTTTTAGAGGTAAAGATCTCTTCTATTTGTCTGTCCTGTTTTTCCTGTGATAAACTACATTTGGCTGAATGATTCTTTTAACCAATCAATTATTTAAATTTTTTCACTTATATTTATGTGCTCTTAATATTTACTGCTGTTGATTAAACTGGCAGTTTTTTCTTTTTTTTAAGAACATTTATTTTTCTCATGAGAATTTTTTTAAAATGTTTTTAAGAACACATATCTAATGATATCTATTGATTATGTTTTAAGAATCTAGTTATAAGTATTCTGCCATTTGTTATGTAGTAGTTAAATTAACCCTACAGGATTAGTAACCTTTTTCTAAGGTCTTATATCTCTAAAATTTCTCTTTAAAAGTTTTTCCTCTGACAGTGTTGTACTCTATACCACTTCTCACTATATTATGTTATTATGTAAGTCAAGCTTTTGTTACAGACATTTTATTCAATGTTGTTTATTGATGTCATCCTTTTGTTTAATAATTAAATTTTATGTTGCATGTAGTGTGTATAAGTTATTTGTATTTTTGCTGACTGTACTTATTTCTGTAAGACTCTTTATGTCCAGTTTGTTTGCAAATAATTTGCTTAATACAAATACACATATATTTTTTAAAAATATGATTTATTCGATAAAATAAATAATTTTTGTATATTTATATTCTATTTGTATATTTAAAGGATATTCTATATATATCTGTTCCTTAGTGGTAAAAATTTGGTTGTCATGTTATAAAATTATGCATTTTTAAAATCATTATTATCTATACAACTTAGCAGTTTTGGATTTGAAGCTTTATACCACTGAAAAGATAGTGTAACATTACATAAAGGTCACTATAAAATTAATTTCTAAGACAAGTTGACATCCAACCTTTTACCTCTGATATATATACATACCTCAGGTAAAAATTCAATTCTCAGATTCATAAAGTTATGGAGTTTTTTTTTTTTTTAATATTTTACCACTATGCAGTTTTGGACTTGAGGCTTTATACTTCTGAAAAGATAATGTAAAATTACTTAAAGATTCGTACAAAACTCATTTTCCACACAAGTGGACATTCATTCTTTTATTTCTGAGGTATATATTTATATACTAGCAGTCCTCTATCTCTTTTATGTGTGTGTGTGCGCGTGTGTTGTTTAAAAAAAATTGAATTTTTTTTTAATGAAACCATTAAAAAATTCAATAAAATAATTTATAGATAAATTAAAGGCTGCTAGATAGGGTTATGTGTGTGAATATTTTTTGCTGAGTGGGAATCAGAAAATTACTTAAGGATAAACCAAATGTTTTTCTTGGAATTTCTCATTCATCTGCTTCTTATTAACCTTTACATTCTTATTGCTCCCTTACATGGATGATAGGGACATGACAGCTATGTGGGTTGAGGGCTTAGTTCCAAGAGCACCTGGTTCAGAACATCGTGGGTTCAATTACTGCCTGGTGCAGTGAATATTTATTTCTTGAAGGTCTGGAAAAATGAATCTTGACACTGCTACCTTGGTTAGTACGTGGCAGCAACTTCAAGGTAGCCACCAAGGGCAACTTAAGGTAGCCAATTTAAATTGGCAAAAGGAACCACTAGGCCCACTTACCAGACTAGTTTTCCCTAACAGATACCAGTACCAGTATATGAGGTCATTTTTTAAATTTGGTGCTGAACTATCAACAATTTTTGGAAATTAAAGTTGATTGATTCAATTATTTTTATTTTTATTGCCTCCAGGGAAGGCACTAAATCCTTGATAATATTCTGAAGTAAGCACATTCTTAATATCATAACTTGCATTGTATTAATTCTTAAAAAAGTCTTATTCTAGTGTAAGATATAGAACTAAGAAGTGATAAAATGAAATTGAGTACTTAATGACAGTATTGTTTTAATATAAAATATAATTTATATTAATATATTAATTTGTAATCAGTATTAACACTTCGATTATAGGAAAGGAGCTAATAAAAGCTTTTAGTTTTTTGTTTGTTAAATTTTTGTTTGTATAGGTGAACTGATAGGTGAAGAACTATAGGTGCTTTCACTGTGAACACTCCCATGACTTCAAGAACAATAATAATTGAAAGGAAAAGTACCAAACTGGCAATTAAAGACTCATTAATTCAATTGCTCCTTCATTTAAATTCGGGTGGAAGACGAAAACAACATTCTTCTCTTTTTTGCGAAAGAATATTAATAATGCCTTGTTTATTAATTTCACAAACATTATTGCCTTGAACTAACAATTGAGAATTCCTTTATTAATGCTAAGCTGTACTAATAGTGAATATTAAAATAAAATTAAGTATTTGTTTCTACATTTCTATCTTGGTCCCACAATAGCCCTCTAAGATTTTTCATTTAGGTTAGGGAATCACAAATCAACCATTTTTCATCTTTACACCCTAGGTAAGCTTCACAACAAAAGAAAAGAAGCATACAGGTAAAGAGGTTCTAAAATAGTATTAAACTATGTGGTATACAAAATTCAAGCCTGAGCCATATTGATTTTGTTTTTAAGGGATTCATATTCTGCAATTAGCTATCAGTGTGTTGCTTCTTGAATTCTGCAGTCTTCTACAGTACAAAGTATTTTTTATTATTTATTGAAATTTACAACTGTTGCTTAAATATAAAACAAGTAAATGTGATGTTTATTACATAATAATGACATGATACTGTCTTGTGAGGAATCTACTTATTGGTAGAACTTCAATAACATTTTTAGAGTAGAATGCTTCAAGAACATCTGTTCCTATGCCTAAAAGGATAATCAGGTATTGAAGAGGAAGGTAAGAAACAATTTTATTTGGGTGGTTAGGGTGTTGATCATGAAAGAATTGATATGTAGTTCTGGTCATATGGAACATTGAGGTCCTTATATTAAGGAACATTAGGGTTTTTATGAAGGATTTTAGATTATAAGGATTGGATATGAGAGAAAAAGGATGGTTTAGTGGAGTTCAAAAGCTCAGCTCTGTATTACACAGTATTTAATTTCCGAGAAAATTTCCCTTAAAGTAACGTAGTTCATTTGTTGTAATAGTATTATTGCTTACAATAATAGCTAAAATAGTATTTCAAGATAGACTGGAACTGAAAATGTTCTAAAAAAGCATTCTCACTTTTACTTCTTAAAGATATTTTGTTTTATCCTTATTTATCATGATATCTAACTTTTCATCAGCATCCATTAACGATTTTTTACCTCAGTCAAAACACTTCGTACTTTGACCATTAATCCCCATATCGACATATCCAAACGGACATAATTTCAATTTTCTCATCATTTAAGACACGCCAGAATCCTTTTCAGGCTCAAAACCCATTTATTTCAAATGTTTACTTCATTTCCCTGAAACCAGTGCGTCTTAAATCCGGTGATCAATTTATTGTCTTGGATCCTGCTTTGTACATCTACACTGCAAGCTTAGTTACTACTACTAATACCATCCTCGTAACATTTTCTTAGCATCCTACCATCCCACTTGATCCCTAAAATTAAATTCTTAAATCCCCTTAAAACAACTGTCACCACGCCTTGATTAGTGTTATAATTGTTTCTGTGCACGAGAAGAAAGCGCCATTCTCACAATCTACAAGCTTCAAAAATACATCATGCCCTTTCTTTTACTATCCATCCTGCACATACATATCCAAAATGTTATGAATTTGAATATGTCTAAATTAAACAATTATTGGAAAACTTTAGATAGGCTTTTATTTAGTTAAACTACACCAAGTAACAAAGAAACAAGAAATAATAATTAAATGACAAACAGAAAAAGTAGGAGATTACACCGCGTTATTTTATAAATGATGCATAACATTATCCCTCTCTGTATATAATTTATGTTACATAGTCATTTAGGCTTTCATAAGGTTGTAAAATAAAAAAAAAAGGGATTCCAAGCCAAAACTGTATTATGTAAAGTGAAAGAAGGTGAGCTTATAGGGGAAAAGACGTCTATTCTCGAAAGGTGGATCCAGTATTTTAGTGAATTGCTAAACCCAAGAGCTACTGAAAAAATATCTGAAGAAAGCTTCAATCTAAATGAACCTCTGGGTAAGATGTAGGATGGTGCAGATGAAGCGGATGTTCCTGAGGAGGAAGAAATTATCGGCATAATTTAATCAATGAAAAACCACAAGTCTTGACGAGATCACTCCAGAGATGATGAAATATGGTGGCAGTGTTTTGTAGGAAGAAATTTATGATTTAATTTGAGAAATATGGACGGAAGAAAAAAATGCTCGAAGATTCGACAAAAGCAGCAATATGTCCAGTACACAAGAAAGGAGACGAATGATAAGTGATAATTATAAAGGCTCTTTCTAAAAGTAAGTGGTGATTTACAAAACCATTGTAAGGCCACTAGTGATCTATAGGGAAGAAACATGACCCTTGACAAGAAAAGCGGAACAGATGCTCAAATTGTGGGAGAGAAAGGTATTGAGAAAGATATGGAGAGGAGCCTCATACAATGGAGTTTGGAGGAAAAGAAGAATGAGGAGCTCATGGATCTATTGGGGAGAACCCAACAATCGTAGCTTTAGTGCAAAGAGCAAGAATGAGATGGATAGGGCACGTTGAGAGGACGCACGATGAAGGGTTACCCAAAAAGATGGTTTTAAGCAAACTAGAAGGAAAACGGAAAAGAGGACGTCCCCGGATCAGAAGACTGAATGATGTGGAGGAGGATTTAAAGCTTTTAAATGTTAAAAGATGTAAAGGGAAAGCAAGATACCGTGTAGATTGGTTGTCTGTGGTGGAGGAGGCCCGGGTACTTGTAGGACCGTAGTACCATAATAATAAATATAAATCATTTAGATAGGAAGGAGTTCTTACGGCCCTTTGAGACCTTTGCTTGTATTGAGTTCATCTGGTGAAGCACTTTTTCGGTCCTTTGAGGCTTCTGATTGTCTTCAAGCAAGGGTACATCCAGAGTTTCCTACCCAGGGTATTTGTTTGTCATTCTTCGGACCAGTCTTCTTCTTTTCTCATCGACAACTGTTAACATATTGTGATTCCTAGTTTTAGAGAGTAGTCGTCCCGTAAATTCAACATTTTAACGGTGCTGTCGCTTTAATAAGGGTATCTTGATTTTTCAGGAATCTTGGCTTGAGTTCAGCGCATGTAGAGCAGGCAGAGATAACATTCTTGACATTCTCAAGTGAGTATAAGTTTTTGATTTTAATACACTGAAACACCCTAGTTCCACCCCGGTAACAAAATGACTTGTTGAGCTTATTAAACGATATAAGCTCAACACAAATCATCGTGTTATGATGTTCATTCCGTAGGTGATAAATAATATCAAACTGAAGTGGGGATAGTTATTATAGGAGATAACACCGTCTCAGAATATAACCATTCTTTATTTCACTGTTATACTCCTTGTTAAAAATTAAATAAAGAGCCATTTGATCCGTTAAGAGATGAAAATGTTTTACGATAAGATATGCATTCCACTTCTTTAGTGGCTGTAGCTTCCTCCTCTAGGGTAGATTGAGATATCTATTTTGCTCCTTCTATTATTGAGAAGTACGGGTGGGAAGGAGGAAATGCAACTAGCCTCCCTTTTTGATTCATTATAGCTGCAACAACAACGTCAGACGGTCAGTGACCAGGAGGGTCGGACCAGTCTGGCTTAATAGAGGAGGCATCCGGACGGATACAGATCAAGAGGGCTGGACCTACCAAACGGATGTAGTGGACAGAGAGCAGCCCCATCAGTATGGCGCTCAATCGAGTACTGGGCTGCACTACAGTTAAAGTTTAAAAAATTGTTATTCTTCCTCTGAAGTTAAATTTGACCCCAAAATCCTCTATAATAAGACCATAAATGGTTGATTATTGGCTACGCAAGCTTAGCGCACAATCCCGCGGCTGCCAAACTCAGTATGCCTGATATGGTAAGGAAAGGGTTTAAAAAAAAGGATAATTTATAGCTAATGTTCTAGGAAGTAGACCGGTGTGATCTAACGGATTTAGGTTTTAATTGACATTATTTGAGGAAAGTATTTTGGTTGCGATAGTAGGTAAAGACGTTGCGGTACCATCAAAGTATCGATACTCCTTCCGATACAATACATTAACTAAAGTACTGATGCCCGATAATAACGGATAAAGAGTAACGATACTGTTTTATTACTTGTGATTTTTACTGACCAATGAGTAAAAAAAACAAAACATATACTCTAAAATAGGACAAAATATCACAATATGCTGGAATTTATAATATTGGAACGCAATATTGTATCGAATGAAAAATATCGATGCTAGTACCGGAAGGAAGTATCGATACCTCAGAATATCGTAACACCTCTAATAGTTGGAAATACGTGCATTGAGCTTACGAGTTAGCTTAGGCTTCTCATTATTATCATCAAAACTGGAAGTAACACTGGAGAGACCAATGAAGAATGAATGTGGCGAGAGTGATGTTTTTGATAATAAGAGATAAACAGTGATAATAAATTTCATTTCCTTTTTCAGTACTATTAGTGATCGGAACTCACTTCATAATTATTACGAATATCATCTTAGTTTCAACTTTTGCTTATTTCGAGAATTTGAAGATCTGTATTTCAGTAACTACATAAAGTATCGAATTCCATTACAACTGAAATTAGTGTTCTCATTAATTAATTTTTATTTTATAACATAATAGGCTCAAGAGATAATAGAGATGATTAAAACATATTGGAGGTGGAAAAGGTAGACAAGAAATTATGTAATTCTCAATGTATCTAGAAAACGTGAGGAAATTTTGTGAGCTGTTTTTCACACGGAATTTCTCTAAGGATTCATATAAAGTAGAATTTGCTGAATTATCGACATCCATGGACTCAATTGAGGATTCAAATTTAAATATTTAAAAGTATTCATTGATATAACTACTGAAGGAGAAGTTTTGTATCGGTTCATTAGCAAGGAGGAGAGGGAGTGTAGCCATGGTGACGGGTCGATATGGACCGACTGAATTACCGGTCAGCGCTCCCTATCACATAGTAAAAGGAAATGGAATCCTCCAACACGCCTCCTCTCTTCATCTCCACAGCCCCCCCCCCCTTAGCTTAACTATCATAACATTACAGCCATTTTTAGTCATATTCGTAATGAAATATTTTATTGATTAAACATTCTCTCCATCTTTTCAATATGCTCATCCAAACCAATTCAGCTAGTCACATCGCAACAAAGTAAAGAAATAACGATAAGCATTTACTACAAACAAGATGATAGAAAACAGTTTTATTCCTATAACTTTAATTTTGAGAAAGTACAAAGAAAAAAGAACTGACGGTATAATCTTAGAAATTAAGGATTGGTTTGAACTTCTGGATACATGGATGAAACTAGAGAAGAATATATCCAGTATATATGTATAAGTGTTAAGGAGTGGGGTCAGCGGTAATATCAAAGAAGTTAGTAATTTCTGTTTAGGGAAAAAATATAAAGGTTGCTGAATAATATCTAAACATATGCGAAAAAAGTGAGACGGCTAATTTAGTGGTTCTAAAAAAGTATAGTCATAAAAATTTGCCCACTTTCAAGTTATGATAAAAAGTCTATAATCCATAAATAATAAAAAAAAAATTAATATGACTTAATTGACTTGAAAATATTGTTACGGACTAAAATTAGAGACCAAAATAATAATTTTCATACGGAAAAATGCAGCACGAAAGTAGTTTATTTAATCAGATTTAAAAAATAATTACGATTTTGTTGAAAGCTAGAAATTCTATAATATTTTAATTGTGCAGAGAATACCGAAGAAAGCAGTTATACTAAAGATGTGCATTGACGTTGCTCGAAAATAACTTTAACGAACATATTTACGTTTGACGCGTTTACTAATCTCCCTAAAACCGAAACATTGTTGGAATAAGGAAACAATTCTATCTTTAATGACGGAACTCAATTCACATGTTTTACGATGCATTGTGGGAGCTGCAAAATCTTAACTGGCGTGATGTATTGCTGTTAGTAAGGGCTATCAATTACCCTTTGAACCATTAATCCACAACCAGTCCTGGGATTGTTTTGACCTGAGGATTACATAAAACTTCTCAATGCTCACTAGTATGAATACTTTTTTTGGCCCAGAAATACTTGTTTTTTAAAAATTTAATGATTAAATTTTTAATTAATATCTTTTTTTTTTTCATGAAAACAATTATTTTTTAAAGAGAGTTGCACAGTAAAAACTTAAGTATTTTTTGACGAAAATAAATTATATTAAACTAAAAAATAAATGGTGTACGAATATTTGTTTTGATGACTATATGTTTTCGGAAGTGCGGAAAATGAAAATAAAATCGATTTCATGATCGCGCGCTTGCGTATCGATTTATTTTAACTTTTCGGATTTCCAACATATTAGATTCCCTTAATATGTTTTCGGAGATGCTGGAACTGAAAATTAAATCGATTTTAAGTACACGCGCAAGCATTTCGATTTATTTTTTTTTTTCGGGTTGCCAACATATTGGGTTTTTTTTTTTTATATAATACATAAAAATATATATACCTAATATGTTAGGGTAACCGATAATAGAGTTAAAGAATTAGATCCCCTAAAAAAAATGAAACTAATTTAGCTCTTGATAGTTAGCTACCGCTAAATGTTACAACCAAATTAGTTGTTAGTTAAAATGGACAACTACCAGGTAAGCTGTACGTTTTAGTGGTAGTTAACAATCAATAACTAAATTAGTTCCAGTTTTTTGGGGGATCTAATTCTGAAAACTATTTAGCTATTAGTTTGTCCTTAATTAACTAAATATTAGCTAGCTAATGGCCAACTCTGGTTCACACCTAACAAGAAAGATGTGCCACTCCATCTCTCTCTTTCATATCAGCATTATATTGGTAAAATCCACATAAACTGCCCATTATTTCCAATTATAACAAGAATTCCACATTAAGATTCTTGAAGTTGGTGATTAGGCCTGAGGAAGTCAGCTAAGATATTACGTTAACGATATGAGCAATAAATATCATATTAATTTTTTTTTCTTTTAGGGGTCATTGTATAAAGAATAAAGAATAAAAAGGTTCCATACTTTTTATTCTTTATTCTTTATACAATGACCCCTAAAAGAAAAAAAATTAATATGATATTTATTGCTCATATCGTTAACGTAATATCTTAGCTGAAACATATTATACTATTTTATAAGTTATATACATAAGCATCTAATGTCTGTTAATCGTAAAAAATATTTAATATCAAGACTACAAACAGGGATTGTATAATAAGTCATATTCTGTGTTATGTGGATACAATTATTCAATTAAATTACCTTATTCGTTCTTATTTACTTTTAATCATCCTTTCACCGAAGGACACACCTTATCGCTTTGAACGCTAGTATAGAAAACAGGGGACATTGAATAATTAATGTTCTGTTTGGATACAATTATTCCACAAAATTAAATCGCCCCCCTTCACTTTTAACAATCTATTTTGGACAATGAGAACAATGAACTTGATCAAATGTATTTTCACGATCAACAGACTTTAGTGAGATTCGTACAGATATAACTTAAAATAATAATAATAGCTGTATTACCGTTCTTCACAGAACTCCACTGGAGCGATTAGTCTGTCTTATAAACATAAAGAATTAAAAAAAAATAACACTATTTCATTGATTATTTTTTTATATTATAAAGAAAACAATAATTTACCAGATATATTTAAATAAAATATTTTCTATTTGAACAATTGAATATAAATGATAATTTACTATGGGTTCTTTATTACTCTACTCCCTATACATGGCCACATAAGCACAACTCATTTTACTATATCATCTTGTTATCTTCTAATTGGCCTTCCTCTCTATCTCTTGTGTTCCCTTGGTATCTACTCTTTTTTGCATCCATTCAATCCTTGTATCAAGTTTAGCAACATGACCAGTCCACCACCATTTCAGTTGATGTGCTTCTAGACTTTTAACTTAAATTCCAGACTGTACTCTTCTGTTCCTGATGCGGTCATTTCTTTTGATACCTATCATACTTCATGAAAATTGCTCGCTAATTTTTCATAATTATTTTATGTTGCCAATCTTGTCTGATAGTCATATAAAATTACCAGGTATACGTATTGTGCCAATACCTTTGCCTTTAATCCAGGAGGTAGTTGACTTTTAAAAATATGTTAATGCTTCAGTATTTTTCTGTCCCATGTTTATCCTTCTATTTACTTCTTTTATATCTTTAAATAAGATGGATTGTCCTAAGTAAATATATTGATCGACAAAACTGATTCTTTGGTAATTAACTTTGACCTCTCCTTTCCCTAACTTTGTTTTATCGATATTGATATTCATTCCCATGGATAAACCCTGCTCAAGAAGTTAAACGAACATTTGTGTCGGTTAATGAATTGGCGAAAATGACAATATCGTCCGCAAACCTCAAATTCAATAACTTATACCCATTTATAGTTAGGTCCTTCCCTTCCCAGTTTAGCTTATTGAATACATAGTTTAGAGGGCAGTTGAATAAGATTGGGAATAATGGACAACCCTGCTTAACGTCTCTTCGAATTTCCAATGTTTTATTATTGCCCTCCATGGCTAATATAACTTATGACGTGATACAATATTTTCCAGGTAAAGAAACATATTTAAAAAAATGATATGAGAAAAATATATCATATAAAATTCTTTTATTGAATTTTCTTTGTGTTTTTATCTATTTTTCAGGAGTCTATAATTGGAAAAACGTAAAAGATAGGCTAGGAATTTTGCAAGACAGAAAATATCAGCGTCTCATAACCTTTAGTATTTAAAAATGTATTTATTGACAATTACAATTGTATTTACATAAAAATACATCTAGTAAATTTGATGTAAGATCATAATGATTTGATAAAGCTATGTATATTCCACTACTCAGATCCGACACAGTGCGATACCTAGCATTCATTTTAGACAAAAGACTCAGACTTTTAGAATGGAACCAACATACTAGACTTAAAAGACAAGAACTCAACAGGCAATTCAGCCAACTATACCGACTGCTGGGCCGGACCTCTCATCTCTCATTGGAAAACAAACTACTAATTTCTAAGACTATAATCCGACCTATCTGGACCTACGGACTTGAACTTTGGGGAACAGCTATAGCGTCAACATCAAACTTATCCAATCCTTTCAATCCAAAATCCTTAGAACCATAGTTAATGCACCCTATTACGTATCCAATAGAACACTACACCATGACCTACATATCCCTTTTGTCCTTGACCTCATACCAACCAAATGCTCAAAATTCTATATAAACCTTTCCAACCATCCTAATCATTTGGTTCACTAGTTCCACCTATCCCTACAGCCTACCTAGAAGGTTGGAACGGCAGTGGCCAAGAGAGTTATTGTAAAATAAAAATGGACAATTGGAGTTCTGGCAATGGTCAGATTCTCCACTAAAGTTGAGTGTTTGCGGCTTTAGCGCACCCTCCACTGACTCACTACCAGGGATGCGCAGGGTTTTTGGATCTTTTGAGCTCTGCTCTATCCCTCACCTAGAGTGGGCTCAGGGATCCTCAGGTCGATTGTGTAAACATTGTATATAAGAGTGTAAATGTAACTAGAGATTATATTATTTTATCATTATGTCATTTTATTTATTTATTTTTTCATACACATAGTTTGATTATATTAATTTTGTTTATCCTTCTGTTTGTATATATTTTAAGAGTTTTTTTTTCATTTATTTATTTATTTTTATTCTTATTTTATTTTAGTATGAATGTGATCATTCATCACTATACCCACAACTGTGTGGGAGATTGTAATATCTATCAACCAGTAAAAAGGGTTTAAAAAAAAGAAAAAAAAAAGAAGGAGTGTATATAAACTACCCATTGGTAGCACTCTAATAATACTTCTACATTAGATGGTCTCAAGGCCCTCTTCTTTTCAGACTCCTAGGAGGACTGTCATGAATAAAAGTGGAAGCAAGGTGGGTTGGGAGTTTATGACGGAAGGATTGATACCTGGTTCGGGCTAGATCGATTACATATGGAATATTAAGGTCTTTATGGAAGATTTTATTTGTGACAAAGTAAGGAGCGTTAAGGATTTAGGATGGATACGAGAGGGATTTGAAGGTTTAGTGGAGCTTGAAAGCTCAACTCCGAATGCTCAGATAGGTCTTATAATAGTCATGTAGATCAGTCTTTTATAATGGATTAGAAGTTTAGACTGTTTGTCTAATAAGTGCTGTAATAGTTGGATTCGACTTGTAGTTTTCTGCCTTTTCAGTCTTGTGTTAGGATTCCAAGTTAGTTCTTTGTCCAGATATTGTCCAAAGTAACAGATCTGTTCTACAGGAGTAAGAGCAACATTATTAAAGGATACTGTAGGGCAGTCGTTAGGCTTATGATCATTAGTCATGATAATTTCTATTAGATATTGTGGAGGGTTGACAACTCCTCCATAATTTCTATTAGGAATTATGGGGGTTGACAACTCCTCCATAATTTCTATTAGGAATTATGGAGGGTTGACAACTCCTCCCAAAGATGTTACAATTTAGAAAGGAAGGATAAAAACATGTATTATGAATATTTATTCAAAACAATACGGAGGTAAATTTATTGTAAAAGAATAGGATCACCAACTCTATTTGATTTATTTCATAACTGCACTCATCTTTTAAACGAGAATAAACCATCATTTTAAATCTTTAATGATGAAATTCATAAATAAAAATTTAGTACCAACCAAATTGTACTCGGAAATTAAACTTTAGAATTAGTGTAATCAGTAATGAACTCGAGAATATTGTATTTGTTGTACTAAAGACAATATTTATGTTGCATATAAATAAATACAAACCATGTTTTATTGTTATCATATTTTATTTATTATTTTTTTACTCTTGTTTATATGATATTATATAAATTTTACAATTACTCTACAAAAATACAATATTTGAAAATGATGGTTATGCTGTCATCGTAGGTTAATGCGATTTCATAAAAGCGCTAGCACCTTCGACACAAAAACTTTTGATTAAAAATATTTCAAATCGTGGAAAGTGAATTAACTTTATTTGAAATATTTTACGTGCAGTATATGTATCGGATGTACATATACAATATATATACAAATTAGTTAAAAAATAAATATATATATACTTAGTGAAAAGAGACCAACGAGTAAGGCATTTAAATGCATAAACTGTTTTTAATTTAAAAAACACATCATTGTATTCAAGGTAAGCGCAAAGTTTTCCCTCAAAATTGACCAATAAAGCTATTGAAATATTCAAGTGAAGAATGAAAAGTTTGAGATTGTATAAGAAGAGGGAGAGAGGAGGCCGTGGCAAAGTGATTCTACGGGACACTGAGAAGAAAATGTTTGAATTTGGAAGCTTCATTCTAAATTTTATAAACTGGTATCGTTTTCACCTCATGCCCGGCAACTTTTAACATTATTGTCACAATTATAATAACTTAAAATCAGATAGACATTTGAGAAAAAAAATATCTTTTCTTATGAATGGTAATTTGAGTATATTTTTTGCCAAAACTTAATTTTAGGCGCGCGGGGCAACAAGATGATGATCAGCTCTTATTAAATCGAACTATTATGAAACTTAGAAGAGACAAAGTCGCAGGAGCGAGACACTTGGGGGAAGGCTCATTGAGGACTACACCGGTATGTTGCGTCACGGAAAAAAAAAATTATTTGCTGGATTCAATCATATAGAACCATTGAATGGTACCATAACTGAAACATTTTTTTATGACCTTCCTGGTCATTTCTGACATACGGGGAAGGGAGGTTATCTTCAGTGTACCACCCCCTTTTAACCATGGAGAGGGGTCAAGTTTACATTTCGTGGGTCCACCACAAAAATAAAAGTCGACCCCCTAGGCCTTATTAACTGCGCTGCTGCAGTCACGAGCCAATCTAAGTTGTCGCTTTAACTCTCTCGGCTATTGTAAACAGTTTTATACCATTACGGAAATCGCCTGAAAAGCTGCTCATCGTTGTTATAGGTTCGAACTTTAAATAACCATCTTCAGACTTTGCCCCAACCTGCGACCTCATACAAGTGAATTATAAAATTGAGGATTTAATGCAAGCAAATGATGAATTTCGGGTGGGTATGATTATTTTTTATTTATTTTTTTTATCAAACCATTTCACTTATAAATATAAATTAAACATATAAAATAAACATATCACACGCATATAATAACAAATCACGAGCTGCAACGGTGTAGTTTTAAATAATAAGGAAAAATATTGAAAATTTACTTTTTATTATTATGTAAACATGTTTTACTATATATAATTTTTAACCAGGTATAAAATAATAAAAATTCGGAATTTCACCGTCTGTTGGAGGGGGAGGATCATCCCTTCTTCAAGGATTATTCCTGTATAATATTCCTCATACTTCGAGGAAAAAGTTGAAATGCTTAGAGTTGACATAGATCTGAGATGTTGATTTTGTTATTAATAAACTTAAATAGGGAAATAAGGTATGTAAATAATAAGGGGCTGTTTACTTATTACATTTAAATTTGAAAAATCTATACAGCTACAACCCATAACGAATCAATGGCTCAATACTTTGTAAGGAACAAATGTTGTAAAAGGAGTGATCATCAAAGATCACGCTCGAGTACCCACTTTATAGAGGATGAATGGACCAAGGAGGGCTCCCAAACCAACAGGGTTGACTCACGACAAATTATATAATCTTTTTCCACAGCCGGATTTGAACCTGGGTCTGGGAGTCAGTGCCTTACTCACTGAACTACCCCACTCTCTAATTTTAACATTTAAATTAGACAATTTACACATTTATTAATCAATTCCGATTCCAACATAAAACGTTTGCGAGCTCAGTTTAATAGATCGGTTACAAATAAAGATACAAATACTGAGAAACTTGTTTTCAGAAAGTAAATTATTGTAAATTACCAATCTTTATTAGGTAAATAGTTTTTTTTGTTCCAAGTCATAATTAATTCTTATCAGAAGACTACAGAAAAGCAGCAGTGTGAACCATGGCTGTTTTAAAAGGAATATTGTGGACTAACTTAACTTTTAAGAAAGAGAGAGAGAAACTTTATTCAAAAAAGTTGTGCTACCAAACTTTATTGGGTTGCTAAATGCACAGCTTACTTATAACTAGTTAGACAACTTTTTAATTTTTTTTTACAATGTATGGCATGTTACAGTTAATTTATAATATATAATAGTAATATATGATATATATTTTGTTTTATAATTTTTTTTCTTTCTTTATTACTTTTTTTTAATCAGTTCTTTATCCTTATTATTCTTCAATTTTCCCTCATTTTTTATCTATATGTCTAATTATATTTTCTCCCTTAACCCAATACACTCCTTTCCCCCCCTCTTTAACCAATATAGAATAAAATTAAAATATGAATAATAAAAATTTTAAACAAAATAACAATATATATAAATAAAAATATATAGTTTTTTCTACATAAGGATTATTTAATCGAAAAAAAATATCGACAATTATCTACAAGTATATAACTATATGGATACAAAAATTATTGCATTTTTGAAATCATTTTAAAATACATAATATTTATTTATATCTTTCATTGATTGTATTCTTGTTGTCTTATGAATGACATGAATTTAAATTTTACTCTCTAAACACATTATCTGACACTTAATTTTTTAATTAAATTAGAGCCGTTGTTCATGGAACCTATATGCTTGCCCCACTGTGTGTTACCCTTACTAGAAATAGCCGATATAGGGAAAAGTAAAAATCTGCTCCAGAACCAAAAGGTAGAGGCTGCTAGCTAAATGATGATTAAGTGAGTTCCTTTTGACCAACCGCGCTTTGTGCACGACTCTGAGTGCAATTCGGTGCAGTTAATTATCGTTCCCATTTTTTTTTTCAAATTTTTCAGCATCCTAACCTTTTGTTACAAAATTAATTCGCAAATGACATTTCTAAAAATGTATATTGACATTGTAATTAGTATTTTCTATTTTTTATTGTAATGTATCTCTGTTGAAATGTTTAAATAGCATTATTAACACTTAAAAAAATATTGTTTACTCCCACAAGAAATAATAATATATCTCAATTTTGTACAAACATTGAAAAAACTGTCTCTGATCGTGGTTTACTGTACCTTTGCACCGAATTATTTTGTTAATAATACTGAAATCCCGAACAATCTCGACAAATCTGAAGCTACGGGTGTACAATACCATGATAAATTTATCGCTGATACACAGCAGCGAGACCTGGGATTTAACAAGAACTCTAGACAGCAGAATCAAGTGATTTGAACGGAAATTCCTCCGTAAATTTACAGGACCTATCTGGGATCTGAGCCTTAACACATAGAGGAGAACTAACAGTGAACTGCTTCCAGAGACTGATCAGTCAATATCTCAAGATCTCCAGGTGGGAATCGAACCCAGGACGTTCCGAACCGAGCGTACTGAGACCTGCGCCCCAAACCGCACTGCCGTCACGTCCCTATCATAAAATAGTACTATACTATTGTAATATTATATTAGTATTATTACGATTTACTAATTGTAAATTGTTACTACATATATAATATATGTATATCATTACCTATTAATATAATATATAGAATACTTCTTAAGCTCTTTAGTATCTGTTCATAATTACAACATTGTCAGGATGCTTTTAGTTGAAAATCATTAATAATAATGTTAATTTAAAAACTCTTACACTGTGAGTCGGGTTCAGTTACCGCAGCAGAAGGAATGTGTTGCTTTAAGAGAGCCTCAGGAATGCAATAAAGAACCCACTTTGTCAAGAAGTAATTGGCTACCAGACCTAAAAAGAGAAGAACTCCAATTCATTATTGGAGTACTTACAGTTCACTGTGGGCTTTAAATACGAAACAAGAAGTATTTATTCACCATTTAATCTTTATTTATTGAGGAATATCGATAACTGTCACAATCAAGAACAACGGGTATTAAAACTTTAAGTGTACATTCATACTATATGAACGGGACAAAGTGATAAAGATAAAAATTATAACAAATAAAAAAAGGAGATAACAATAATCAATTATAATTAAAAATATACCAGGTCATTCAAAAAGTCCTGTCGTT